>NC_047503.1:1215553-1245415 GCF_902827115.2 Pseudochaenichthys georgianus | reverse complement strand
ACCAAACACACACACACACACTGAAAAATAATTCTGTATGCCTGACAGACTGGGAAGGGTGCTGTGGAGCAGAGCAGACACACACTCCATGTGCTGCTGTGTGTTTACATGTCAGGCTTCATAAAGCGGATGTGTGTGTTCTGAAATGTCTCTACAGACGTCCAGCAGCGTGTGACTCACCCTGGCTCTGAATCTGGCTGTGCCTCGCTGGAGATCCACCCCCAGCGCTCTGCCAAACCTCTCCCAGCATGAAGTCATCTCTCTGGGCTTGCCTGAACCCAGGGCTTCCCTGTCTTGGAGGTCCGGTCCCTGAGCCTGGAGCTGAAGGCCCCTTCTCTGCTCTGGTGCCTCCCCCCTGCTGCCGGACACCGGGCCCCAGCTTGGAGGAGACTTTCTGTAGGAACAGATGACGTCTAGTGACAGCGTCCCAGCCGAGTGGAACCAGCTCCGAGCTGTGCACCGACACCATGTTTTTCCCCACTAAGAGTTAGAAATGCGGACAGGAGGAAGTGAGGGAGGCGGTGGAGGAGCAGAGGGCAGGAGTGAGGGAGAGAGTGTGTCAAGACAGAGGGGAGGAGGAAAAAAGAGAGCAGGAAAGAGAGGGAGGAGGGAACATTGGGAGTGTGCTGCAAGCACAAGAGGGGTAAAAGAAAAGTTGATATTGTGTTGTACATTCCCCTTGAGAATCCCTGCTCTGACCAGGCCAACTTTTTCTCTCTCTCTGTCTTACCCCCGCCCCATCCCTCCCTGTCCCTCCCCCTCTGACTCTATAAACACCAGCACACATGGTGTGAGTTTGTGGATGACGGCCTGGCTTTTGTCTCAGACTTTTTAAGGGAAAGACTCCCCTTATAGAGCTGTTCTGGTATGTATATGATACATATGTGTGATAATAGAGCAGCCAGGGACTAAGAGAGGAATGAGATAATGTTCACAAATCCAGTCTTTTCAAAACATCCTCAAATAAATTCCTCATGTGCTTACATTCACACCTTCACCTCCACCCGCCCTTTAAAGGTCTCTTAAAGCCCCTGGGACATTTCAGCTGAGCCCAGGGCTTACTGTAGCATACCAGTGCAAAGTCATCAGGCTAATCACTAACTCATACTCAGTGGAGTTACTGCACACGTGTTACACCGTCTCTGACACTGTAAGGAAACACGATGATGAGGTTACAGGAGGCCGTCAGGACAAACAAACTGTGCATTAATGAGGGACATACAAGAAGAGCTTCTGACCTATGACTGTAACCACAACCATTCCAAAATAAAGCAGTGTTACACACATGTCTTCCTTTCACACGTGTAAAGGTTCTGAACACACCCTGTGCTGACACAGCCCTCAGGCTCCCCCTGAGAGAATACGCTGGGGCAGGTTTCACACCTGTCACTGACGCACTGGATCTTTAGAAACACATACCAGAGACACACAAACTGTCCACACACCACTCCCCCACACTTAAACTACAATTATAATGAACAACAACAACAACAACAACAACAACAACAACAACAGACAGCTAATGGCGCATTTCCACTACAGCGCAGAGTGTGGTTTAAGCGTGCCGTGCCGTTTTTGGTTGCGTTTCCACTAGGCGTAGTTCCGGCTATCGGGTACTTTTTCAGTTTTCTGGCTCTCCAAAATCGAGGTTCTTTCCAGGTGATTTAATTGGAACACACGTTTCAAAATGATGCCAAAGTAACAACATACTGATACCGGTTAGTAAAACCCATGAATTAATGCTTTGACAAGTCTGCAGACAGACGGGGGCTTTGGGGCTTAACAGGTTAAAATGCGTGTTTTCTGAATGGAGATCGGCTAAGCTAACGTTATATATGCTCCGACCGTCCACACTCACAACAACGGCCTACAGACATAAATAAACCAGCGACTATATTCGCCATGACACAGACAGTCTGTGGTTTGTACTTGTTTAACTTGTGTCTAGTTTCTGAACAGATATGAGGAGCTGTGAGCTCTGAGGGCTAACAGCTAACGGCTGGTTGGTTTTGTGTTTCGCATTGAGGATGACGTCACGGCTCCGCTTAGACTGCGTTACTATAGTTACTACCCCAGTTCAGTTTGTTCCCCACACGTATTCTGTGAAGACCCGCCCCTACTCTGATTGGTAGGTTTCAGGAGTGAGATGGGGTGGGTCCTTAACGGAATACGGGAGAGAGAGAAGTCATAACAAGTGGTACAGGGACAGGTTGACGACGTGTTTTTTCGGATGGAAAATGAGCCAAGCGTGAAAACGCAGCAGCATTTGGATACACTTCAACCAAAACCCAGGCAGTGATAAAGCGCACCATTTGTAAAGGCAACATATTCTTTAAGCAGGGTCAACAAATAATCTCCATTGCCACTTAAAAACACAGTGGGTTTTCTCAATGTCTTCCGAGCGTCTTGCTTCAGAAGCGAGGCAAGAATACTTCCTGGCATTCGGAAAACAAAGAGTGAGCAAGTGTGCAGGTGTGCATCATATGAGAGGCCACGCCTTACATTTTCCGCCCACAGATTTGGGGAAATTGATCCGTGCGCACAGCATTGTGGGGATTTTAAGACCGCGGAGTCTACACATGTGCAGCCTCAACATTTCTCCAAACGAAGTACGCCGGGCTCGGTAGAATTCCAAGTATGCTGGACATTGGAACAGTACTTCGGCGGCACTCGATGACATAGTATGCTTGAAATAGTGGCTCTGGAGCAGCTTTACTCGACATTGAGAAACACCCAGTATCTAATATTAAGAGTTGCTTGAATTTCATTCAAGGCAAGGCAACTTTATCTACTCAACACATACAGAGGGTACATACAAAGTAGTACATTCACTGACATGAATGACATGGATATGGCGCCACCTTGTGTCATGTTTGCAATGCAGATGATTGACATTAGGTCTGGCAATACAGTCAATCATTATCCTGGTGATCATTTCGCAGATAAACCTGTAACCCCGCCCCCTTTTTGAACGGCTCTTGGAAAGGAACGGAGCCATAAGATCCCGCTCCCTTCAAAGAGCCATACAGTCATTCCCATCACTAGTCCCTCACTTCCGTTTCGCTTCTCATGCACTGATTTGCTAAGCTGAACAGCCAATCAGAGTGATTTATTTTGCCGACAGCCTACCGATTCAACACACTGATTCAACATGTTGAATCGGTGGCGGAGGGTGTCGGCACGTCCGAAAAGACACAACGGTGCGGGACACACCAATCTGAGTAGGGCGACAGGACGCTCATCGACGGCCAGACATCTATCACATGTCTGGCTGTCGGGCCTTTGGATGAAAAACCCAAAATATTACTTTTGCTCAGATTCAGGCTGCTCTGCAGTTCACGCACAACTCCAATATGATTGCTGCTAACTGTGGGAGGAGGCAGCAGGCTCACCTGACTGCATCACATTACACGCGCGCACAGACAGACTACGTGAGCGAGTGAGGGCTTGTCTCTCCCGCGAGCGAGCGCATAGCCGCTCGCGGGGGTTTAATCTGCCCCCCGAGGGTCCTTTTATTGCGCGTGTAAAAGCACATTTTTCACTCGTGAGTAGCTTGTTTTGCGCGCTAGAATATTGACCCAATTCTGGCTCCATACGTGGCCACCTTATATACTGTGTGCCTGCGCGCGCATTCAGGTAGGCTCGCCCTGATTGGCGGCTACGTTTATACAAACTCAGTGTGTGAATGCTCGCATAGCATGGTTGAGAGTAGTACCCATATAGTCCAGTAGAGGGCTCCGCCTGTGCTTATAGGGTTACAATACGTAACCCCCGTTTTGTCCTCCATGCAGCGACGACATCGGCTTGCCTGACCTGTTGTAGTACCTTTTCTGATGTTGATGCTGGTAAAGATGCCGGTAGACTCTCCTGGCATGAGCATCCGTGGCTGACCGACTCGGGCTGAAGCTGCTGGTGTGTGCTGGGTAGTATGGATCGTACGCGACGACTCATAAGCAGCTGGGCCGGTGATCTGAAGTTGTCAACTGGGAGTTACGATACTCAAGAAGACTCAGATAGGGGTCTCTGTGATCAGCGTTTGCCTTTTCTTGTACTCCAGACTACGACGTGCTCTACTCCACCTTTACTCATACACCGGAGACACACATATGCATGTATCAGTGTTTCCCACAGATCTGAAATATACTTGGACGGGTGGTGGCAGCGGGCGGGGGGGGGGGGTGCCCGAAAAAAAAAAAAAAAGTTTTAACAACATGTTTATTTATTGACTTTTCATTCCTGTATAATCATTTTGCGCAAAGATGGCACTGTTTGTCAGAGCACTTCATCCTTCTGGGATTTCATGAAGAACAGCTCCAACGCCTGTGTGTATGGGAACACCTCTGGTGCTGGTCCATTAACTGCCAGTGTTGTTTGTGATTTTTAGTGGGGGTCGACCTCAATCCTCTATGGGGGTCCAGGGGCATGCCCCCCCGGTAAGATTTTATTTTTTATTTTGGAGTTAAATGCATCAATCTGGTGCATTTTGAGGGGAAAATATAGAGACTAGATCTATGGAAACACCTATATTAAACATAACCTGTATACATTTCAATAATCATAAATCATGGCCATAACCAACAACATACCATTTCCAATATGAAAAAAAACACTGAAAACTTGTTTATTAATTTATTTTTGGTTCATTTATAGTTGTGAGTGTGTCTGTGCTCCTGAATCAGCCTCTCCTGTCTCCTCTTTGAGGCAGCAGCAAAGACTAGTTTTCTCTCAACAAGTTTTAAAAGTGTATCTTACCTTTTTTCACCTTAATATGTGTTTACATAACTGGTGACCACACCGTTTGAGACCCACTGAGAACTTAGACTAAGTTAACTATCTAAACACTCAGAGAGTCCTTTACCTCACCTGAGCTGAGCTTATCCCGAGCTTGAATGACACACAGAGACCAATCAAGGGCTTTGATTTATGATCTGTATGACAGTGGCCATGTCGGCAGGCCACATCATGTGGACAGCCAGTCACCCTGTGTGAGGCAGGCCACTTAACAGGCCAGAAGGAGGAGAGATCAGTGCAAGGGAGCGAGGGAGCATTGTCCACAAGTTAATCGATCGCAGATGGCGTCGTGGTCACGGACGAATAAAAAAAAAAATTATAAAAAAAAAATTATTAAAAAATTATAAAAAAAAAAAAAACCTAAATGGGTCGCGAAATATACTTGGGCGGCCGTTAATATACCTGGGCGGCCCCGCCCAAGTATAGTCTATGTGTGGGAAACCCTGCATGTATGGTAGGAAGGCAAACTTCACTCGAACTGTCTGGCTGCCCACGCATACTGTTACTAGTAGGTCAAGGTTGGTACAGTCTGAAATGTTACAGAGTGAAGAGGTTTCTACATCTCAACACTTCACTGAGAAGGCATTGTAGCGCCTTCCTGTGCACCCAGTATGGTGCAATACGATGGTGGGAGGTCGAGGACACATGATGATGAGAGGCCAGGAAAGACCACCATCACACCTGACTTAGGGATAGAAAGCAACCTCGATGCAAAGCACGTTGCGTGGCTCTTAACAATCTGTTGGTGTTTTTCATGTCTTGGGGACATTGCCTGTGCTTGGGTGGGGTACGCCAATAGTGAAGCTATTTAGTATAGCTCTTATATATTTAGAGAAGTTTTGTTTTTATTATCTATAGTTATTAATGCCAAGGTGAAATCTACATTAACAGCTAGTTGTATTGTTGAATATTGGCTGTATGCAAAGCACTTTGTAATGAATGAGCGGGTGTAGTGTAGGGTGTGTGCAGAGGAGAAGCTTGAGGTGTGCTAAACCCTGCAGTCTCTGTACAGCACATGCTAGAGCTGAGAGAAAAAAACACTGAAAACCTTTAACCAAACCGTGCACGTGACGAGCGTGGACAACTGCCACTGTGCAGGCTTAACTGCATGCTCATGCCATGCAGGTTTATTTAAACGGCAGACTAAACAAACATTTGCCTCAAACAGTCAACTCCTGCTCCAGATTTTCTGTGTTTTAAACCGAAATGTCTTTTCAAGACAAATCCATGATACAGTGTCGGATTGTCCAGCAGTGCAGATTGGAATTCATTAACCACATAATAATCGTATTCACTTTTGATCGCTGGAGTATTACACAAGGGAAGCTAAGGCCGGAGTTGTAAAGCTTTTGAAAAGGCTCGGAGGACAACACATGCATGTACAAACATGCACCACACAGTGAGGATGTGGCAGCTGAGAAAGTATAGAAATTAAGGGCATGTTCAGAATGTGTCTGACTTCTGCATGTTTGTGTGCCAAGTGTTTGTGGTTGGAAATAAAACCTAATCCTATGGAATAGTTTATATTAAGCACCTGGTCAATTAAAGTGACGTGTGTGTGTGCACAAGATAAGTGAATGGAAACAAAGTAGGGACTAAGATGCAATCGAACAGGTAGAGTGGGAGTGTTAGGCGCACTACGATGTCCTTCAGGTCACCAGACATGTGAAGGGATGAGAACACGAGCTTCATCCATGTGTTCCTGATACAACATTGGCTCAGGTGAGTCACAACAATACAGACATACAGTTTACTTTGTTCCGTAAACTAAATCAACAAAACTATTTTCAATTACAAAATGTTGCTTTCACATTTTGCTACGTGGCACGTGTTAAGAAAAACATGTTTTTAAGTTTGAATGTGAGCACCATTCCACTGCATGTTGTTAAGGTGGAACAGTGGACCTCTCACTGTGCTGTGTTAGCCGGGTTCCCCCCAGGTCCCAGCCATATATATATATATATGTATATATAAAGGTCCTAGCCCAAAGAAATGCAGCAGCTTGTTGACTCCAAACTGCTCGTTGCATCGCCGGTCACTTAGAACATGAGAGGTAAAGATGGGGAGCCTGATCAGCCTGGAGTCTTCAGTTGGACGGCCGTGGTTCAGGGTTCAGGGTTCAGGGTTCAGGGTTCAGGGTTCAGGGTTCAGGGTTCAGGGTTGGCCTCGAGAAGTAACTAGCATCAACAGAGAGGTAATCTCTTCTTGGGGATAATTGCTTCATCAGTCCCAACAAGTTATTAGTGAAACCACAAGTCTAGGCAGAGTACCTCGTACACTTCTACACACAGAAACGCCAGTCATGAGATGCTCACACTCTCACAGACACACCCTACATGCAGAGTAACATGCAGCACACCTGAACAAGGAGTGGCTGGATCAGACTCTCAGAGAGGTGCGACCTGATAGAGCATTCAGCTCTACTGAGTAGATATTATCCAGTGGAGTAGGAGAGGAAGCTGCTACGCTAATGTTAACTCTCAAGCCTTGATTTGCCATACCAGCTGCAAAACCATAACCCCATTGAAGATACTTAGGCATCACTAGATGAACATCTCTGCCTCAAACCACATATTGACGATCTCTTAAGGAAATAGAAATTAAAGCTGGGATTCTTTTTTAGAAATAAGGCCTGCTTCTCCACAAGTGCGAGGAAACGGCTTGTAGCTGCCACATTTTTGCCGCTCTTGGACAACGGGGATGTTGTGTACGAACGCCTCAGCTCACTCCCTTCATCTGCTGGACGCTGTCTACCATGGGGCTCTGAGGTTCATAACCAACTGTAAACCCCTCACACACCACTGCAAGTCAACTGGACATCATTATCAATGCGCAGGTCACTGCAATGTACACACTCATCTATACCGCTATGCTGGGACTGCTGCCCCTCTACATATCCACTTACATATCACACAAACAGTACAGCGATAGAGTACTAAAGAGTTGTATAGTCGTGTAATGAGCCAATCAATACACTTCATTGAAATCACCATCACATATCTACTTAACAGTGGCATGTACGCTGCAGAGACTAGTTAGGAGCAGAAATCCAACTCCAAAACAAACATCTAAGAAGTACAGGGTCGGCTTCATGGGGGGTCCCAAATGAGACACTGTGACAACTGCACTGTCAACGGGGAGCCTTGCTGCGGGGAAACGGTGTACCTCTGTCGCCTGTCAGCGCAACTTCAATGATGCCGCCTAAAAACGTAATTCTCCAGATTCTCCAGATGGCCAGTCCGCCCCTGGTTTAGATAGTTACCTCAGTGGGTCTCAAACGGTTTGGTCAGCATTTATGTACAAGTATTTCTGAGGAACACCTTTATATGATCATTGTAGTTATTACAAAATAAGAGGATAAATGAAAAACAGGTATGAAATTCAATAGGAGAGTAAAACAAGAATAGTTTAAAAGGGGAGTGATTTAAATAAAGAAATAGTAAATCTGTTTACAGTTCTGTTTCATATGGGTGTAGACAGATGTATCCATAGATCTCTTCATGTTGCTTTAAGTGCACCAGATTGATGCTTTTAACGTCATTATTTAAAAAAAAATCTGTTGTATGTATTTATTGACCCTAATTATAATTGTGTGACATTCTTTAAGAATTCATATGATTGTGGAAATGTACCCAGTCATATGATTTAATATGCAGCTTTCATTATTGCAACTCATGTTTGCCCATTGTCCTTATGATTAGGAACATGTAGTAATGTAAGATTGAGATTTGAACAATATCTCTCTGCTTGATTAGAGCATTTCATCCTGAACTTACAGAAGCTGGTAATGTCTTTGCCTAAAGTTACATTATGCACCGACACTCCCAGTCTAAGCTGTGAAGACCTGCATTGCAGTAATAGGTTACAGACTAGTGTCAGCCAGAGGTGAACAGGGAACCGTCCACAGAGGTCAAGTGGACTGCTCATGGTGGACTGCACCAGATAACAGCAGGACATCAAGAGACAGTACTTCTACTTTATTTCCCCTCAACATTATTGTGCCTTAACAGCACGGCCAGGCTTAGAATATCCCTCAGAGCTGTATGATGGAGCAGTGAGGGTGCACTCTACAGTCCAGGAGAGTCTTGATGTGACCCTGGGTAGCCCTGCAGAGGGCGACATCTTACATCTGTAATCACAATGCTGCTGCAGCTGACATGTCCATTACACAAGACACACTAAGCAGCAGGACACTCAGTGGACACACACACTCACAAGGCCACCAGCAGTGGGGTATTAATGCACAATGGCACAATTTTAAAGATGAAATAGTGATGCTTTTTGGATTTAGATGTTTGTCGAATTTGCCAGAGAAGGTGTTGTCTTCTGAAACGTAACTTTAAACGAGGCACAAACCTTTCCCTGCAAATTAGCGTGAGGCTACGTCACATGCCTCATGACGTTCAGACTGTTGGACTGAGCAGCATAGTTCACGCTACATGAAAACCCGACCCTGTGAAGCCTTGAACACAATTGTCAATTATAATATGAGACTGACTCACTCACATGAGCGCCCGCCCATCCTTCCTTATTGTAAACGCATACATCACTTTTCTAACGCAGATTCAACAAAACCATCAAAGATACACTTTTAGGTGTGACCTAAACATGTTTCAACGACTAACTCCCTCCCTTATTAGATGATTGATCGTCATACACGCGCGCACACGCACGCACACACTCCACTGGACATTATTATCTCTACGACTGCCATCTTGTGGCCACGGAAAGACTGACATGGAAATACATTACACAGTGTGTTCTTCACTATTTAAATACATTCAACATTTCATATAGTTAGCGTTCAGATTAGGGCATTGTTGCCATTTTACTGTTCAGAAAGTAAACCATTTCCGAAAGTGTTATGGTACAACAATTCCTACCTGGTTAAAAAACCCATTTAAGAATTAATCTTGCTGAAGTTTCATTGAAACAACACGCAGTAAGTGCTTCTTCTGGTGTAGTGGGACATTACACCTCCCAACCCTGTACTCAAGTCAAGAACCTCAAAGATTAGGGCCTGCTGAATTGTATTGTATTGTGGAATCGTGCAACTTAATTTATTATTTATTTATGTACATATTCCCTATCATGTCTATTTTAAGTCCCATGTATTGTTTTTATAGTGTCTTGTTGTTGCGTGTTGGCACCTTGAGTTTATTGTAATGTCGTTGCACCTGTACAATGACCAAATTAAAGATCTATCTATCTATCTATCTATCTATCTATCTATCTCTCTATCTATCTATCTATCTCTCTATTTATTGCTTGAGAACATTTAATCTACATTGGACAGTAGATGTTTTGCATCAATGCGCATCAGAACATCAATATCAAGATTCTGATTGTTATTCAGATGGATCGAGACGGCCTGAGCAGCGCTATAGGCTACTGCTGAAAATACAAGGCAAAGGGTATTGTAATCAGAGATGGCAAAAGTACACACATCCTTTACTCAAGTATAAGTAAAGATACTCGTGTTTAAAAATACTCTAAACTTCTTTACTCGAGTGAAAGTAAAGAGGCTTTGAAGTGTACTTCAGTAAAAAGTACCCATAACTAGCAGCTGTTTTAAAGAGTACCTGACCTCCCTTTATATGAATAGAACAATAGAACAATTGTTAGCTAATGAATGTTTCCATGCTGAACAACGGCAACATGACAACGTTTCCATTGGTCCCTCTTCTTTAGAGAAGACCAGGAAGTGATGGATACACGGATCGTGTTCAGATCAATAGGCACGCAGTGACTCTACAGAATAATGATCACGCACCAGACACACATTCAGACTAAAGGAACCGGCTGTTTGGAAAATGAGAGAAGTAGGAAGTACAGGTATTTGAGTTCAACATGTAAGAAGTAAAAGTAAAAAGTCGTCAGAAAAATAAGTAGTGGAGTAAAGTACTGATACCAGAAACATACTTAAGTGGGCAGGCAGTAACGAAGTATTTGTGTTCCGCTACATCCCACCTCTGATTATAATGATATGTTAAGGAAAGGATGTGTAAGTCTACGAAGGTCTTGTTGTGAGAATGAGAATCTCCGACCGGGGAACGCCACCACTGTTGGAACAAGTCTTCCTCCTCATGGGGACACACACTGGCTTTTATTTTGAAAGGTATAACCGGAGGCCCCGCACGTTCTCTTGTTAACGTTACGTGTGGAACGCATCACCGCAGCTGTTCTCAGCGTCACCGTGAGAGGAGACCGAGGAGATAGTCTGGTACCGTTACCGGGCCGGGATACCGTTAGTAAATAATCATTTCCTTTCAGTTTAACGGAACAAAGTCTGGGTACCGGTTATCATGGGAAATATACCTTGCCAGCGCGGGAACATCGGCCACGAAGAACACAGCTCATGTTTTGACGTAAATCAGGGAATATAACTGCTGACGGGGAAAACACAGAACACCACACTCTCTCCATCTCCTCCATTTTGGTTGTCAGTGATGGAGCACATCCGGACGCCCAAGGTAACAACGCTCGGCATTTCTCCAGCAGGACTTCACGTAACGTCCCTCCTCTGTTTCCTCTGGTGTGCCCTCTCGCTTAGCTTTTATTCAATGACCCGCCAGGTTCGTGCTTCTCTCTGCATCAGCTCTCCCCGCTCTGTCTCTGCTGAACCCCGCGGGCAGCTCCACAGAACCGGCTGTCTGTGAGGGACAGCCCTGGGAACACGTTCTTGTGTCCAGTTCATATTCTGCTTAACAAATATTTACCAAACACATTGCCGGTAGCCTACACATTAAACCAATAACATTTGTTCAACCTCTAAATTATTGACGTAACTCTAAACACAGCTGGCGCGTGTGGTGCTGTGGTTTTATGATGCTCATGTGCTCGTGCGCTAACAGCAACAGGTTTTATTTGTTATGCAATAGGAATATGTGATCTATTATTCTGTCCTGTAATGGCGATAAAAAAACAACCCTTTCCTCCTGTCTGCCACCTCTTAAAGGCACAGGGGCCTCAAAGGACCATCCTCCCTGTCTCCACAGGTCTGATAGGCTTTATAAGGAACATTACTAATCATGTAATACACACATTCTCATAACTATGTCATACGTGGCAACACTTACTGGATGACATGTCTTTTCAGGCACACTTAGATTTAGCTCAGTGAATGTTGTAATCTGATGAGTCATGGTGGCAGAGGCTGTTGGGAGCTGCTATTACAGTTAATAAACGATGTTGTGATGATGTGAGTGGAGAGACATATTTCCTATGTATTTGTCTTGTTTAGATTTGTCTGTCTCTGATATTTTGCCTCTGGTAGGTGGAAAATGTGCGTCTCCTCGACCGGTCGTCAGGACAGAGAAAGGCCAGCATTGGGACTCTCTACCTCTCTGCCACGCACACCATCTTTGTAGAGAACAACCCGGAGACACGCAAGGAGTCCTGGGTGAGCAGCGAGCCCTGAGCGCCTCCAGCACTCAGTCACCTCTCAGATTCTACCACGTGAATCCTGGCGTCCTTTCTTCTTTTGCTGACTCCTATCCGTGTCTGAAAAAGGCTGTTTCAATGTAACTGAATAACCTGCTTAAAGAGGGGGTGGGGGCACTGCCCTGCCCCCCTGGACCTGACCACATAAAACAGGCATCCAGCGTGGTCCGATCTCTCCCAGACCGTCTGCTGGGTTCAAAGGAACAAAGAAAGCAGATCCCTATAGCTTGCGTTGAAAACTAGATGACTCAACAATGTGGCTTGTGTTGATTTTGTTTTTTTATAGTGCTGTTTGAAATTCCTTACTTGTGTACTTAATACATTTAATTAAAAGCCTCATTAGTTATTAACAAAAGGAACCAATAGAGAAAGTGGAACATTGTCAATGTGTCAACAGTGGATAAAAGAACGTGTGTGTGTGTGTGTGTGTGTGTGTGTGTGTGTGTGTGTGTGTGTTGTGTGTGTGTGTGTGTGTGTGTGTGTGTGTGTGTGTGTGTGTGTGTGTTCCAGGTGTTGCACAGTATGGTGAGCAGTGTGGAGAGGACCCCCACCATCCCCGCAGGAAGTCAGGTGATCCTGCGATGCAAAGACTTCCGGGTCTTCCAGATCCTTGTTCCACAGGAGAGAGACTGTTTGGATGTCCACACCTCATTGGTCAGATTGTCACGACCAGGTGTGTGTGATCATGTTTGTGATTGGTTAAATGTGTTTAAAGGGATTTCATAAACACAGACCCTGGAAAGCATGTTGTCAGGAGCAGGTGGTGTCTAGTTCAGGCTGTGAAGCACTTTCAAGTTACTCTCCTCCTCTCCTCCTCCTCTCTCTCTCTCTCTCTCTCTCTCTCTCTCTCTCTCTCTCTCTCTCTCTCTCCTCTCTCTCTCTCTCTCTCTCTCTCTCTCTCTCTCTCTCTCTCTCTCTCTCTCTCTCTCTCTCTCTCTCTCTCTCTCTCTCTCTCTCTCTCTCTCTCTCTCTCTCTCTCTCTCTCTCTCTCTCTCTCTCTCTCTCAGAGAAGTACAGTGAGCTGTACTGTCTGTCCTTTAACCCCAATGTGAATAAAGAGGAGAGGCAGGAGTCGTGGAGCTTCATGGACCTGACGGCGGACTACAAGAGGATGGGACTTCCTAACAACCTGTGGGTTTCCACAGCGGCCAACAGTGAATACAGGGTCAGTGTGATTGTGAGGTTAACACGATAAGCTTTATTATAGTGTAGGAGATTAACAATACGTCTCACATTACACAGTACCGAAGCTCTACTATTTCCATAACTCTTATATACTTGTTCAAGTTGTTAGAGGTCCCATGTCATGGCCATTTCTACTGATCATAGTTCCATTGTTGAGGTCTACTAGAATAGATTTATATTGTTCAATGTTCCAAACTCACATTGTTTCTCACACAGCCTCTCTGTCGAGCAGTGGGTCTCAGGCCTCGGGAGGGACCCACTTTGTACTTGGTCAATACATCGCGACCCAACATTTTGAAGCACTCAAATCTATTCAACAAAAACGCGTGCTGTAATATATATGCTTTTCAACATACAATATTAATGAAAGTGAAGTGCAGTGCATATATCCCTTATATCCCTTCACAGAACTAAAGTATGCTTTTAAATAAGATTTAATGAGATGATGGAATCAAAGCTGAACTATATAAAAAGGCACACATGCTGAAAACCCATGCTGAGGGGGCATGCCGCTGCTATGGGTCCATTTGGGTCGTCGTTACGTCACTTAGCACCAGGAAGAAAAAGAGAAATGTCCAACGAGGCGTTCTGGGGCCGCAGACAGCTCTTCTCTGTGTTAGAGTTAGACTCGCTACAGGGTGCACGTTGAGGGGTTGTGACTCTGCAGACCGTTTACATGCAGAAAGACCCTCATAACACAAGGGACGGGTAAGAACCAGAAAAGCATGACCTGGGACCTGAAGTGCAGTGAGCAGGCCTTGTATTCAGGGCCTTTACAATCATAGATAAGATATTCAAATCCAACGCTTCATGTTGTGCTTCACTTAAAAAAACAATGGCCAAACAGTATTCCTCACAGGCATTTACAGAGGCTAACTATGTGATATGCAACCCCACGAAACTTTATTAACAAATACTACTGGGACTGCAGAACATTGCCCACTCGTTACCAGGTAACTCACCTCACAGACGCTGTAACCATGTTGGCTCGATGGAGCTCATGGACCATGATGGTCCAGCCCTATGATAGGTTCCTATCTAAGCTTGTTCTTCTGGATCCAGACTAACTAGGGTTCCCGCGGGGTCTTAAAAAGTCTTACATTTGATAATCAGAATTTAAGGCCTTAAAAAGTCTTAAATATGATCAAAAAAATAAGAAAGGTCTTTAAAAATAATCGGATTTGAAAGGTGCTTCTGCGTCTAAATGTGTTGTGGGGGAAATGTCCGGGCAGCAAAGTAACCAGTACGCTCAGAGCCTTTCAGTTCCCACTAACACTTTGTATTGAAATAAATCAACATGGAACCTAACTTTGCATTCCCCCGGCCCCTTATTGGCGAACACCCAGCTAGTAACCTAGCAACCAAGCTTCAGCTAGCGGCAGTCAGAAACTCATGTATCTTCGAATCTACTTGCAAATAAATATGGTGAAGTGTATTTGGTTTGAAAACATCTAATTTAGTGCTTGGTTGAAACCAGTGGAGGGGAACGTGTTTGAAGCCCGCTGCACCTTTTTAAAAAAAGAATGTAGCGTTAGCTAGTGCAGCGTGCTCCCAGCATCAGCATCCGGGCGACGTGCTGAAAGCTAAAAGCGGAGGTGCTGTGGATGCTAACCGTATCATACAACAGCAACGATGAAAGATTGTAGCCAAGGGAGCAGAGGCCTCATTTATAAAGGGATATACGCTCAGAAGATGGCGTACGCCAGTTTCTACGCAATGTTTGCGATTTATAAAATACTAACTTGATGGGAAAACGTGCGGTCCTCCACGCAAACTCTGACCCATGCGTACGCACTAAGCACAACAACGGGAGAGACGAGAAACTGCGACACCGTTGGCAGAAGGAAGGATGAGAGAAATGTGTGGAAATAATACCATCAATAAAATGTTACCTCTCATTTATCAGATATGAAGAATTCATTTTCAAGACACAACACAGTGAGACACAATCGACCGCAAAAGCTGCACCGCAATTCGAGTCGATTGTGATTTCTAAAGGGAAACCGGCGTAGGAAGTGCCGTACACACTTTCCTCGCCGGTACACAATGTTTGGTGAATCGGAAAATGTCGGAACAATTCTGTACCTATTTTTTGGATTTCTACTACGCAAGCAACCTTCCCACGTGAATCCTACGCACGGCGTTATACATTTATTACATTGCATTGAGCTGACGCTTTTATCCAAAGCGACTTACAATAAGTGCGTTCGACCAACAAAATACAACCTTGAAGAAAACAGAATCATAAAGTACATCAGGTTTCATAGAGCAAAACATTTCAAGTGCTGCTCAACTGGCTTTAGGTAAGCCAGCCCTTTATTAGTATATAAGTGCTCTGTTAATAGTTCTATCGCTCGAGGTGGAGTCGAAAGAGATGAGTTTTCAGTCTGCGCCGGAAGGTGCGTGAGCTTTCTGCTGTCCTGATGTCAATGGGAGCTCATTCCACCATTTTGGAGCCAGGATAGCAAACCCACGTGTTCCTGCTGGTGGGAACTTGGGTCCCCCTCGCAGCGAGGGTGCAGCGAGTCGTCTGGCTGATGCAGAGCGGAGTGCACGCGCTGGGGTGCACGGTTTCACCATGTCCTGGATGTAGGAAGGGCCAGATCCATTCGCAGCATGGTACGCAAGCACCAGGGTCTTGAAGTGGATTCTAGCAGTTACCGGAAGCCAGTGGAGGGAGCGGAGGAGCGGCGTGGTGTGGGAACATTTAGGAAGGTTGAAGACCTCAGAAGATCACACACACACACACACACACACACACACACACACACACACACTTCTTCTTTCATAGCAATTCTCCTTCATACTTTCTTGCCGTGAAATAAGTCTTAAATTCTATTTAAAGTGGTCTTAAAAAGTCTTCCATTTGAGTTGGTGAACCCTGCTAACTGTAAGTCATACAGTAATGTCATCATGCTGCTGGGCTGCACAGCGCGCAGAGACGAGCTGCTGGTTAATACGTGCATGGGTTCTTTAAGGACACATGGGTTCTTTAAGGACACATGGGTTCTTTAAGGACACATGGGTTCTTTAAGAACACATGGGTTCTTTAAGGACACATGGGTTCTTTAAGGACACATGGGTTCCCTGAAGGAGGACTTTGACCCTTTCTGTGACACGAGAGCCATTCATGTCATAAAGCATGACGATAAGTGTGGCATACAGATGTGTATGGTTCATATGAAATGTGGGTCCAGGTTAGTGTAGGGTCAGTCCACATGTTCAGGGATTATATCATAGTATTGCCATCATGTCCAATTATTGCACATTATGATCCAGCCTTGGCTCAAACACTGCACTGAATGCGAGAAACAGCCTGCTACATGCCCCTCTAGAAGACCACTTTAATGCTCAAATGGTTGTCAATATTGTAGTTTTGTTGTTGTCAACAACTGCCATAAAAACCCAAATCTAGGATGAACTGATCCTACTAACAGCTGTTATACGCTAGACAGTAAGGTAAGTGTTAAAGTGTGCACATTGCTCCTCTGTGCCGCAGGGCGCCTTTAGGTCCATTCTTCAGTGAGCCACAGCATATACTATAAAGGATCAATTCAGTATATCTAAACTAATGTGTTTGCCATCATTTATGGTGGGCAGGAACCATGTTTAGTAACAGTTGGTAATCTGTATAATCTACAAAATTCAAATATATGTTCCCCCCAGGTGTGTGAGACGTACCCATCCGAGCTGTATGTCCCAAAGTCGGCCACGCCCCCCATCATTGTGGGTAGTGCCAGGTTCAGGAGCCGAGGACGATTTCCTGCCCTGTCCTACTTCCACCAAGACACTCTGGTGTGTGTGCACACACACACACACACACACACACACACACAGACTTGAAACCACAGAGTCATGAATATAGTGAGGATCATATGCAGGGTGTTGTCTGCACCGGGCCCCAGGGCGCTGCGCCCTCTTACTCTCGGCGTGAGCCCTCAAACCAACATTTCAAGTGATTCCAGAAAACAATATTTCTGTTCGTCAAAAACTGTATAATTATTCCAAAAATGTGAAAACCATGTCCAATAGACCGTCAGACGGCACGCAGCAGAGGAGCTTGGGTAAATATGGGGTGGATGTCCGGTGGGTCTGCCGGGGACGAGTGGCAGGCGGCAGGCTTCCACTCTGGCTTCTGAATGAGATGTTTGTTCCCTGTCGAGGAGCTCAGGAACCGTGAGCAGCTTTAAGGCGTGAACAAACCTTTACTTTCCACTTGTGGGCTTCATTTAGGCCGGGAGTGACGTTAGCGCCCTCATACAATATTCTTCTAGAAAACCCCTGCATATGTTGCTGATGCAAAGGACTCAGTGCTACAAAGTGTGTATTGTGGTGACATCGCAGGCCGCAGTGTGTCGATGCAGCCAGCCTCTGTCCGGCTTCAGCGGCCGCTGTCAGGAGGATGAGGCCATGCTGCAGGCCCTGATGAAGGCCAACCCAGGAAGTGACTACATCTATGTGGTGGACACCAGGCCCAAGGTAACACACACACACACACACACACACACACACACACACACATATACTATGAGATTACAGATTGTGTGTGTGTGTTTGGGTACAGTTGAATGCCATGGCAAATCGCGCTGCAGGGAAAGGCTACGAGAATGAAGACCACTACACTAACATCAAGCTGCACTTCATCGGCATTGAAAATATTCACGTGATGAGGAGCAGCCAGCAGAAGGTCATCGACGGTAAGGAGAGGGGTCCTGGGAGAGGCGGTGTGAGGGTCCCACGGCGCGCCTCCTCTGATAGCATCTCCCTCTCTCCCATGCAGTGGGCGAGATGCGATTCCCATCCATGACTGACTTCCTGTATGGTCTGGAGAACTCTGGTTGGCTCAAGCATATTAAAGCCATCCTGGATGCGGGGCTCTTCATAGCCAGGGTGCGTACACACGGCACACGCACACACGTTTCAGAGAGACACATAGAATCTATGTAAAAGGTCATAAAACCCATTTTCTACTCAAAGCAACAATCAAAGAAGATCGTCTCTCGTGTCAGCTTTGATTCGGTATCTATGAATATTTAAAACATTAACAAACGTCTTAAAGCAGCAATAGATTTACAGGAAAGTCAAAGCAAAGCAAAGTGCGGTCGTATGACAGGACGTGGTCCTTAGGGTACCTCGTTGTGGTGGGTGGGATTCTGAGACAGTTCTATGAGCTCTGTGTGGTGTATCAGGGCGTTGAGGGTCCGGCTTGGGGGGTCCTGCTGTTGAGCTGCTCTCTGTGCCCTGCAGGCCGTGGCTGATGAAGGAGTCAGTGTGCTGGTGCACTGCTCAGACGGCTGGGACCGCACCGCCCAGGCCTGCTCTGTGGCCAGTATACTGCTGGACCCTTACTACAGGACCATCAGAGGCCTCATGGTACACACACACACACACACACACACACACACACACACACACACGCACACACACACGCACACACACACACACACACACACACACACACACACACACGCACACACACACACGCACACACACACACGCACACACACACACACACACACACACACACACACACACACACACACACACACGCACACACGCACACACACACACGCACACACACACACGCACACACACACACACACACACACACACGCACACACACACACACACACACACACACACACACACATACACACATACATACACACACACGCACATACACACACACACATACACTACACACACACACCACACACACACACACACACACACACACACACACACACACACACATACACACACACTCACACACACACACACACACACACACACACACACACACACACACACACACACACACACACACACACAGTCTCTTGTTCTTATCTCTGATTTGATCCTCTCCTTGCTCCTCCTTTCCTCGCTGGCCTCCTTTGTATTCCTCCTCTCCTCTCACCAGGTGCTGATAGAGAGGGACTGGGTTTCCTTCGGACACAAGTTCTCCCACAGGTAACTGGAAGTCGGACGTCGTCTGACCTGAACTGCGTCGTGTGTGTTTGTTGTGAAAGACAGAAGGGTCGAAACAAGAGAAATGACTTTCAGCCCTGGCATAAAGCCACTTCAGGCACCGGGTGTGAGATCAGATACGTGCTGCCTCTCTTGAAGCTGCAGTATTCATTATTATTATGAAGACTATTTAAATTGAGAATAACAGACACTGTTAAAGGGCTGATTACGTGTGAAATGATAATATGACTATGACTGGAGGTCATCGGAGCTCAAAGTGAGGCCCTTGTTTCGTGAGGACATCAAAAGGGCGCCCGGACCACTTACTATCCGAGCTGGGGTGGGACATTTTGTTCAAAGCATTGTTAGCTTTAGCAGGCACACAAATAATATAAATTCATTATAATTATACAATTACTGATGAATGATTTACGATATCATCCATCACAGACGTCTGTAGACTGTTTACTCTACATTGAGCTCGAGTCACTCGTGGAGAGATAGCATTGAGAAATGGTATTAATGAACATTCCAATCCTTTCTCTGCTCTCTCTGCTCCCTCCCTCCCTCCCTCCCTCCCCCCTGTACTGTCTGCTCTTCCCCTGGAGGCACTGTACAGCACTGCTCTTGAATATGTCTTGATAGTGGAGAGAATGCCGTGTGTGTAAGATGCAGCTGTGTCCCTGCAGGTACGGCCACCTGGACGGAGACCCTAAGGAAGTGTCTCCGGTCATCGATCAGTTCGTGGAGTGTGTGTGGCAGCTGTCCGAGCAGTTCCCCTGTGCCTTCGAGTTCAACGAGCGCTTTCTCGTCGCCATACACACACACATCTACTCCTGCCAGTACGGGACCTTCTTGGGCAACTGCCAGAAGGAGCGCAGGGACATGAGGTAGGACTGACTCGTATTGGACCGTGTGCAGAGACCAGCGCTCTGATGAACGACCTGTGCTGCTTCAGTGTGCTATCACTGTATTACATGTTCATCACTCACACCTTTATGATGATGTGTACCATGTAGTTCCACTGCAGTCCCATCAGGGTGCATGCGCTCAGGACTGTAGCAGGTCATGGTGTGGTTGCTATGGTTATCCTACATGAACTTCTGCCACACTGGACTGGCAACAGCAGTCAGGGGAGTGTCATTGTGTCAGTGCTGACCCTCACATGTTGCCTAGGGGCCCGTGAGGATCTACTTTCCCTCCGCTCGCTGGTCTGCTGCAGTAAAGAGTGAGTGCTGCATTTGGGTTTGTAACACTGCTGTGCTGTGCACAGGCTTGGGGAGCGGACTCACTCCGTTTGGCCCGAGCTGTGGAAGGAGCGGGCCCAGTACACCAACCCTCTGTACCGGGCTGAGCAGAGCCAGAGCCAGGGGGTCCTGAGGCCCAACACCACCCCCTACTGCTTCAAGTGAGTCCCTGCACACGCACACGCGCTCATTGTTCTTTTCGTGGTCCTACGTCTTTACTTTCTTCGACCCGAGCAACTCGCTGTCAGTCAAACATCCATTTGTTCCGTCTCAGGATGTGGAAGGGTCTCTATAACCACGCGGAGAAATCCACGCCTCCTCGCCAGTCGCCTGCTGACTTCCTGTCTACTGTGAGGGAAGAGTCCCAGCAGCTGGAGGAGGAGCTGGCCAATCAGCAGGAGGTACCGCCGGGAGGAACCCCCCCCCATCCCCTGGGCTTCAGACAAGGCATACACCACACTAGCACACACTCGCACACACCCCCAACATCTGCAAAATGGCGCTCTGAGGTCTTTGATCCCGCCTGCCCTCATCAGAGCAGAGCTCTTCCTCAGCGAGTCACACGTGTTGTTGTTAGCATCTGGTGCTCATGCAGCCAACCCTAACTCCAGATTTCATTGCCCTCTCCCGGTTTCCTCCCGGGTCACATTTCTCCAGATTTCTGACAACATCAGATTTACTCAGGACTGTTTCCACTCGGACTTTAATACAGCTACACCATTGTTTGGTTTCCATGGTAGCGCGTCTCTTTAGCAGCGCGCGCAGCTGAAAGTCTGAGAGGGTGAGGGAGATATATCACAGAAAACAGAACAAGAATGGACAACTCCACCCTCTGCTCACTCCTGTCCTGTAAAGTACAGGTCCAGCCTTTATATACAGTCTATGGGTCCAGCCCACACACAGCTCCATCAAGGATGCTGCTTCAGGCCGCTAAGGCAGTGCACTTACCACTACAATAAGCATGCTAATGTTGATCTAATACAGCTCCGGCGATCCACTAACGAAATAGAATTAAATTGAGAAAATGTTTCATTGCGGAGGACCCCCCGTTTTGTGTCCCCCCCACTTCTCAAACCAAAGTTACACCCTTGCGCACTTCTGGATCTTTAATGAGCAAAAAGAGCGTGATGGTATTTAAAGACTAACACGTTAGTTTGATTTGTTTGTAGAACAACATATCAGACACAAATAGTAATGAAGCATATTTAAACTTGTTAAACATGTCTCCGGGGAACCTCAGTGTATTCCTTTCAAAAGAAGCCATCTGCTAATCTGTCAGGATTTCCCAGAATTCAGTTTGCTCTGTCCAACTGAAGTTCAGCCTCCCCCCACCCAGTGAGAGGGGAGATGGTTCTCATTGTTATGGAGAGGGAATGTTGAATTGAAGTGTGTGTTGTTCTTCTGCCTCTGCAGAGGATAGCAGCCCTGACCGGGGAGCCAATCACGTGGGAGGAGGTTCTGAGGAGGAGGACTAGCCGCCCACGACCCCCCCACTGCGGGCCGGACCCGCCGTGTCTTATACAGACCCAACCAGCAGCCCCCCCCCACCCCGCAGGCTCTCCCTCTGCAGCAGACCTGGGGTCGGGAGTCGCCGTCTTCTTCACCGCTGCCTGAGAGGACAGAGACCCTGGTGCCTGGCTGGGGGGGGACTTTTCTTACAGGAGTTCCTTAAATGATTGAGTCCAGCAGGTGGGGGGGGGGGCAGAATGTGACGAGTTAAACTAGTTAAACATGGGGCTGACAGCTGGATTGATGTCTCGTCTTCAAACTGTAGTTGGTGTCTTCAGAGTCAGTGAGTTAGGGACACTGTCTGACCGAGCCACCGAAGACATTGCTTCTGACTGTTTGCATTTGTTTGTTTCTTGCTGGCCAGAACGGCTGTTTTTCATTTCTGTCATTTGTACTTTTTTAAAGGAATCAACATTACTGCTGTGTGTGTGTGTGTGTGTGTGTGTGTGTGTGTGTGTGTGTGTGTGTGTGTGTGTGTGTGTGTGTGTGTGTGTGTGTGTGTGTGTGTGTGTGTGTGTGTGTGTGTGTGTGTGTGTGTGTGACTCAGTCCCATCCATAACAGTTTCTCTGATTTGAATGAGATCCATCAGAGTCAGGTTCCCAGTGTGTGTGAGAAAGAGCATCTGCTCAGTACATTGCAGATGTTCTGTTGTGTAGACTCAACACTGGGGTCAATAAGCAGCTCAGTACATTGCAGATGTTCTGTTGTGTAGACTCAACACTGGGGTCAATAAGCAGCTCAGTACATTGCAGATGTTCTGTTGTGTAGACTCAACACTGGGGTCAATAAGCAGGCAGATGATGTCCCCCATGGTCCATGGACCTGCTCAAAACCTTTCACTCCATAACACACATCTCTGCCACTGCCTCTGTCAGTATTTAGAAACCAGTTCCCAAAGCTAAATAACCAGTGAGCAGTGGCAGCCATAATGAAGCAAAGGGGAGTGGAACAGGAAGTGCACATGGTGTACAGTGTGAACCAGTTTGAACTAGTTGTTACCAGGAAGAGCAATCAAACAAATCTGAACAAAAACATGTTTATTTATTTATGGCCTTTTATTATATGTGTCAGTGTGCTGTCTCCACATGCTGTAATCATATCCTCAGTGGACATCATAACATCCAGTGCAGTGGGTCAGATAGATGCACTGAGTGTGACTACTGAGTGCTTTCACTTTTTACATTCCCACCAGATGAAGTACCAACAGCAGGAACTCTGGGAACATGTCTTCAGAGTGTATTTCATGTTTATACTCAGTTCCATCCATGTTAACACATCAGCAGCACATTGTTGTGTTCGTGTGTGGTAACGCTGAACCTGCTGCGGCTCCATGTGTCACAGATTCATTCCTAACACGTGGACTGAGTGATGATAACTGTATTCTCATTGGCCCTGGCAGGTGTGAGAAAATATATAATAACGTAAGGGTGTGAGGACAAATGTCCATGTGCTGCTGTGTATGACTACGTGTCCCTTCTCTACCTGAACCATTCTCTGTAGCCCGTGTGTTCTGTATCCATTCATGTCAATGATTTATCAATAAATGCACTGTTAAAGGGAACGAACTGCAACATACTTGGTTGTGGTCGAATTGTCAGTTTAGTTTAGGAGGAGGGTTCCTAACCATGGATGTATAATAAGAACTGGATACAGCCTCGGAGACGGGGTTGCAGTCGAATAGTCCAACAATCAGCTCCTATCGTCTTCTCCTATCCACTATTCCTTAACCTCTGTGTGAAATGTCACGGGGTTAAGGAATAGTGCATAGGAGAATTCAAAAGGATTTAGGGCTGCAGTCGAATAGTCCATTTAGCTTAGGAACCTTCCTAACCGAATGAAATGACCCGGAAGTCCCTCAGTGGCAGCCACGATAAGTGTGGTTAGAATTCTCTAGATGAAAGGAAAGGAGGTTTCAAACTTCCTTTATAACCTCCTTTAGCTTAGGAACCACTGGACCTCCCTTACGGAGCGTCCACACTACAGCTCCAAAAATAGCTTGGAGCTGGGCGTGTCTGGAGCTTGGGGATTTTATTCAAGCAACACGGCCAACAACCAATCACATGAATCTCCCGCCCCCGACATACAAATCAAAAACCCCCGGGGATTTTATGCGAGCAATATATATATAAACTCCCCAAACAGGCGAAAACCTACCAGTTTCCCCACTGTCTCTGCCACCTCCCTCCATGCTGGTTCCTCCGGTTTGTATCCCGGTAGGTGAAGAGGGTCTGGTCATACAAAACCGGGTGATTTGCTACGGCGATAGTTAGTTTCTCCTCCGACTTTTTTTTAAATATAGAAATGAACGGCGGGATATCTCCCCCAGCTTAGACGCGGTTTGATTGGCTACGGCTTCAGCTGTCAGATTTTGGGAAACGGGATTTGATTGGCTGGCGCTGGCTACTCCGGCGTCTCAGGCGACAGAAGTTGAACATTGTTCAACTTCTGTCGCCTGAGACGCCTCGCTCTGCTACCCACAATTCAGTTCGGCGAAAAAACGCGGCTGCGTGACGTCACCCCATTGAAAGTGAATGGGCAGATTGGAGCTTTCGACGCTATAGTGTAGACGGGCCGTTACCGAAAGGAGAGGAGAAAATGCTGCCCCACAATGCATTGCAGCCGCAGCATTTGCTGTCACTCAACAGTCGGCCGTTCACGGAAACAACCGATTATGACGGAGAAATTATATCATGAAAGTTACGGTGCTTATTAAGCATTTTAAAACGTAGGTGGTAAGTTGCCAAAGTGCTTTGTTCTGAACGTTCATCAGTATTATAATCAAAGAGAGAAATATGAACGTTAGTTTTACTGAAATGATCAAATAAAGTCTTTACTGAGCTGTGTGGAGTTTGTTCAACTTTTAAAAGATGTTTGAATGGTGATATACACAGTGATAGATGTTAAGGACTAACGTTTATAATAAATACATTTGTATTGATTTTAAGATCTTTAGTTCATACAATCATACGTATTGGGATCATTGGTATTAATGTGGACCGGAGGGAGAGGGTGACGAGCATAAGTTTCACTTTCCTTTTTTATTTCAATTCCAGCTTTGGTCATGAAGAATATGTGTCTCTGTTGTCCCCGTTCATAAAGCAAAGCAGCAGCATCAGAGCACGGAGCAGAGTCTCTAGATGAGTTCACAGCAGTCCCTCGTTCTTATTGAACATCCATGTTTGTAGTCCGCTGTATAGAAAACTGTAGTTTCCATAGTTTCCCCACAACAGCAGACGCACATTCATGACGTCCGATGGCGCATCATAAACACGTCGGATAGTGAAAGTGCATTCGGATTCTCTAAAGCAGTGGTTCCCAAACTGTTTGTGCCCATGGCACCAAAGGACAAGCACACATCTCAAGGCACACCTATTGTGCAAAATAGCCCTTATAACACGTGTTATCACTCATATCATGTAAAATATCTGTAAATGTGCATAATTATTTACTAATGCCAAATGTGACAAAGACAACTATATTACTCATGAAATATTTATTAACGAAATATTTCAGAAATTAATTTGAAACTTTATCAAATTAGGCTTCATCAAAGCAGCAACACACTCATTTAAACCAGACAGGTCACAACATTAAAAATGAGGCAAAGGAAATTCAACAGAGAACTGTCAATGCAAGGAAGCTGCATTCCATGGTCCTGAACTACAAATTATAAATGTAACATTTCAGCAATCAGCATTGAAACATGTGCTATTGTAAATATTTTTGCCGACTTACAAATTAGTGAGATACATGTGCCTGTCGGGGCACGCAGAACTTTTTAATCCTTGGTGGCACTGAGGAGAGGGCCACTCGCAAGTCCTGTTCAACAGAGAGCCTTGACCTCCTGTTGTTCTTCATGTAAACCAGAGTAGAGAACGCCAACTCCAGAGATGGGGTCGTTACTAAACAAATGTAATATATTACATATTACTTTTAAAAAAGTAATATATTATACTACTTCGTTACTATCTACATAACTCGTTACTTTACTCGCCGAGCACGTACGAACTGCGCATACTGGCAATAACTTTCCTTACCAGCAGGCGGTGGTAGTGTGTATTTGTCATTCAAAACAGGCAACAACCGGAAGACAGAGAAGAACAGACTACGTGATAATAAACAAACAACAAATAGCGTGTGCGGTAGCTTCACCTTAGCATGTGTTCTGTGCAGGTGCTTGTTGAGGTTTGACGTGGTGTCACAGCAGTGGATAACAGCTTCTGGCCTGGACACAGTTTGCACCTCACCGTCACATTCCTGTCTATTCTTCGGACGAACTCAAAATAATGGGCATACCTCCACCCCTCGAGAGTTATCGCTGACTCAGCCATGTGTATGCAGCACTGCACGTGGAGATGTGGACGCGCAAGTCGCGCAGATTACGTACATATAAACCTACAAAGTACTGATATAGTAAATTAAAAAATAATTATTTTTGTGTAGTTGTATATTGCAATAATAACGTATGGTTGTCACACAATCCCACGGCACACCCGGACTTGCCTCACGGCACACCGTTTGGGAACCACTGCAAAGTACCGCAGTCTCTTCTCCTAAATCCTTTTGAATTCTCCTATCCACTATCCCTTAACCCCGTGACGTTTCACTCAGGTCAAGGAATAGACGATAGGGTTAGACGTTTTCAAGGGACTACAGACGAAAAATAGCCTGTTGGCTAACTCTGGCGCATTTACAGAAATGTCAATCAATGTGCAGTGTCCCTGTCAAATAAATTATTATTTTTATTTTTATAAAAATATAAACATTTATTTTATTTTATTATTATTATATTGTCAGGGCTCCATCAGCAGGGGGAGGGACTGAAAACAACTCACAACTGATCATATGAATATTTCATAAAGACATTTCTCATGGTTTCAAATCCCTGTATTTCATCAACAAAGAAACAATCATTGTCTATTTTGAGCCTTTTGCAGATGTATCAGTATCAGTGAGGAGGACACGGGAACACAGAGTACCTTTCCTGCTCATGTCTTTATTTCAGGTATTCTGTGCAAACCTTTTTTGCTTCATTTGAAAATGATTTACACAATTATTAATATCCCGTTCCTGCTGTACACATTGTACTTTTCAGAACGGGTCGATTCTTTTGTTTCCCACAGTTCACATCTTTTACAGTAGAATCTTCTTCAGTTTAAACTTAATTCAAGTGCTGTGTATAAAGAAGTTCACACATTTGTACAGGGCATTCATGACAGATATATTCTCAGACATTTCCACCTGCAGGGGCCATGACATCAATTCATTGTCTGGTGATATTTCCTGCACAATGTGATGCCTTCTACTGACAACCATATGCATCAAAGTATTAGCATGTGCTGTTCGCTAACACACAGGAGGACGTCTGGATACTGTGGTGACTGTGTGAATACACTGGAGCAGTGATACTAAACATGGCTGACAGAGACACTACGAGAACACATGCCAAGGGGAAGACATGAGCGCTCCAGCTCGGTGTCCCATGACATCATGTGATCATCAGAAGGAATCAGTGCTCTGTGAGCGTCCCAGGCCTAGCAGGCCAACAGCACCTTCCCTGATCATGTGTAGCGACATGCATCACGTAGACACACATACACCAGAGTCCTGTTGAGGTTTGCTTTACCAATGCAAAACACCATTGGGGAGATTGCACACATTTAGTGGGTAACTGTTTACCATGATGATGACAAGCCACGCCCAACTCTGGATACAACTCCCCAACAATACATCGTAAAACATTATATCCCAATTACAACAATACAGCTTTATTTAAAACCCAACCCGCATGTCCGTTAGTCTTTGACTAAACGTGACTAAACCTTAAGATATGATGAAACAAGACCTGCAGTGTCCGTGTGTGTTCAACCCTCTTCAGTCTCACGGGAAGAAGAGCTGCTGGCACAGCTGCTGGGTCTCCTCTGGACTGGACACCACATGGCCCATGGTCCGAGGGTCGCTGTAGATCTCGTAGTCGTTTCCTCCCTAACACACACACACACACACAGTTATGTTTGTGCATTCTGTCTGAATAGCACACTCGTGGAGCTGTACAGCGCTTGGGGCATCTGTCCACAGTTTAGCACATTTCATGAAATACATGCAGGATGGAATCACTGACCCTCCGATGGGTAGATTCCGTTCTATCCTCGAGCCAGAGTCATGTGACTACTGTGAGCTCACAGTGCATGCACGTCTTTAAGAGTGAGCATGTTCCTGTCTCTGCTCAGTGGAGCTGTACATGAAGCTAGTTACATCTCTTGTCTTCAACCAGGTGCTACCAGGAGTGGCAGACACCCTGGAAGTCAACACGCTGCTTCTAATGGCTGATAGCAGATCAGCGGTTATCAGTGAAGCGCTGTGAATCAGATCTCTCATGAATGTGTGCTAACTGAGTAGGCTTGGACCAGTGGGAGCATGTTTGTGAATGCAGACGGTCAGCTTCCCACAGCAGAGCATTCAGAGCCCCATTCAGCAGCAGTGTCTTTATTCACAGCCGTCAGACATGCACCTGGCCCACCTCAGGACCCTCACACCTGGCTGTGTGTCTCCACAGGGGTCTGCAGGGACCCCTCCCAGCTCTATGCATTACCAAACAGGGTTTCTCAGCAACCAGCTGGGTGGAAACCTCGGACTTTAAGAATGTTCTAGTTCTTATTTCAAAGGCGGAGAGACCTGCAGTATATGCAACTGGAGATAATGACACTAAAGGAGTAAACTCGAGTCAGTTTAAATGTACTAACCCACTCACGCAGCAGCAGTCGCACTTTACAGCCACCACACATATAATAACAGAGACTATTACACTCCGGAAATACTTCTTATGTGCAATATACTGAATATATACTGCAAAGAAACCCTTCAACACTCTCACCTGGCTGCTATTTCTAAACTGTGAATGGATGTTTAATTTGCATATAGTGTCATTTCTAGTTGTATCTTTAATATGTGTATGCATGCTTCTTAATACACGGCAAGCTGTCTTTGGCTCTTTACTTGCTGTAACACATGTCAAAGGGATTCTGATTCCGACTCACAGCGCTGAGTGGGCCCTGTGTGTGTGAGAGACACGCGTCCACACTAAAGCATGAAACAATAAGAAGGCAGCTTAAGAAGCAGGACGGACTCCAGACTGGAGAACTATGGGCCAGCTGAGTGAGGGTGAACAGAAGGGGGGGGTTGCAGTATAGACAGACAGCACAGACTTACAACTTGTTGACAGAAAGTGTAAGTGTGTGGATTGTGTGTATGGCCTGAGCCGGCTGTCCACTTTGAAGGAAGAACCGTGTTGTTCTGTCCTCCGCCATCAGTTAGCATACTCACAGGTGTGGTCTTGTCCCCAAAGAAGTGGATGGTTGAGAAGTCCTCCTCAACAAACCTCAGACAGAATGTCTTATCCCAGCCGTCAGGAAAGACATCGAAGCTGATCTGGCCTCCTGTACGCAGAAGAGGACGAGAGGCGAAGATGGTGACATCACACTGAGCCGTTCCACATTCTGACGGAGCCTTCCGAACCAACACTGAACTGCACTTGGACTTGACTCACCGATTGAAAATGACAGTCCTTTTCCTTTGAATTCTTCCTTTAATATTGACACAAACTTCTCTCTGATTTTCTCCTTCTGAAAAAGAGCAGAATGTAAATATAAACACAGCACTAAATATGGAGCCATTTTAATCTTTGTTTTCCTTTTTGAAACGAGGAGTAAGACAAACATC
>NC_047503.1:823053-845553 GCF_902827115.2 Pseudochaenichthys georgianus | reverse complement strand
TTGTAGTGAATAGGTAAAAGTTGTCACTCAATGATCTGACTCAAGTCTAATTGGCCTCTCAAAAAGGAGCAGCAAGTACATTGGAATCAAAAATCCTAATCTGAATCAGAACGCTGATATAAATGTATCTCTTTCTTTAAACCTTATTTAAAGTTCCCATCTAAGGTGGTTACTTGAGTTTCACCCTGCAGGTGTCCTCCTGCTGATCACAATAGTCACCATCTAGTGTAGAAGCAGATCTTTGAGATCTGAACTAGGAACAGCCTCAAGGCAAACACTGTGTAGATCTGTGCTGAACCATCCGCGCATCCCTCCTGGTCTCCATAACAACCCTCCCAGCAGCCACTTCTGTTCACTTGTATCTCATTCTCCTGTTTCCTTCAGCACTTCCAGACCTTTGATTTCCTTGTTCTCCTTCTCTGAATGAATCAGTGTTCCCACAGCTCAAGTGAACCACTCCTTACCGAGCATTCCTTAACACCTTTGAATAAGAGGCACTGCCTCCACAGCTGCACTGATGCCAACACACCTTCCAGAACTCACAGCTGTTCACCTCACGAAAGACCAGATGAATATTAGTATTTAGTAGTGATTTTTCAAATCAATCGTACAATTGATTGGTCATTTTGGTCTCATTAGGGCTTTTTGAAGGAAATGTAAAAATCATATCAAAAGAAACTCTCAGATATTTGGTGCATATGTATGTGCATGTGTTTTGTGTGTATTTGTGTGCGTGTGCAGAACCACTTAGATATATCATTATGAATCATTACATGAACATGTGAAAGTGATATAACCCCCCCCCCACACACACACACCTACCCCGTTAAAATACCCTCAATGTTAAAAAGTACACATAAATAATACTGATATAAATGTGGCAACATTCCAAAAAGTGAGAAAAACATTATTCATCAGACATACATATGTTTAAAATACTTTGTGCTGCTAAGATGTGCTGTTTCTGAGGACGCATCACCAGTTTACACAAACTGGGGAGGGGGGACACAGAGCCCCCGTTTCACTAGTTGTTGGACATGGCCTTAAGAGCTTTAACGCAATGAGCTTAAGGAACCCGGCATGACTTATAGAGTCGAATAAAGCGATATCATGGGATCATTTCTCACATCATCTTCATCTGAAACTATTCTCAATAAACATATCGTTCATTATGATCACAATACAATATTTTTCATTTCAGTAACCCCACACCTGTGAGACATGCCAGTGGGTGGAAGAAGAATCCCTAATGAAACCGGGCTCCAGTTGAGGATGGGTCGGGTTAGAGGGGGCAGTTATCAAAGTTACCCATTTGTACCCAGGAGGTTCTCATTTCCTTGGGCACCATATTTCTCTGCAATACTGTCATCATAGTGTGGCGACACGACACGACACAGCATGACACCATCATACAACACCGACCACTCAGCCACATCTATGTGTGTGTGTGTGTGTGTGTGTGTGTGTGTGTGTGTGTGTGTGTGTGTGTGTGTGTGCTCTGTAGATTGTTGACTGTGTGTGCCATGCTAACATCTCACCATGCTATAATTTAATATATGGCTACGCTTAGTGATGGATGGTCAGCCAGTAAAACAAAGACAAATGTTCTTTCTACCTTTCAGTAAGTAAAACGAAAAAGCAAAAGCCCAGCTGGCCCAAACATCAGCACACTGGGTGCTTCAGGCAACACACAATCAGTGTAAATGACATCTCTTTGGGGTCTTCTGCTCATTGTTTTTCTTTCTTTTAATGTTATTATCTTGCATGTTTCTTGTGCGATGTTTAACATGCACTGTACTTTCTTTTATTTTGCAGAAGTTGAAGTGCCTTCTCACGGTTATTTTGGTTGGCTTATATGATTTTAGGCCAGCTACCGTTGATTGTTCTGCACATTCCCACATTGCACAGCTGCGTTGGTGAATTGGGGTGTGAAGGGGCCCTGCACGCTTCAGGCCCCAAAGTCTGAGGCCGGCCCTGGTAAATGTAGGCTTAATAGAAATATCACGACGACCTTACAGTTCATAGCCAGACTTCCTTTTGAAGCATTTCTAATTGAGCTATCTTGTAATCAGATTTAGCAGAATGCAATCTCCTCTCCTCTGAGGAGGGAAGTGCTTTCTGAGGTACATCGTGAGGCCTGTCACTCAAACGTCAGGGTGAAGAAAAGAATGGAGCAAACCAACATAGCAGATGCTAAAGTGTTAGCATAGATCACCGAGCCAATGATCTACTGCATTGTGTCTTTCTAGTCATAATGTTTCTGCATACTAATCATTATTTGAATCCATGTTTGCATTGTTTGCATTTTAACTCATGTATTGTGTGTTTAGGCATTTGTGTGTGTGTGTGTGTGTGTGTGTGTGTGTGTGTGTGTGTGTGTGTGTGTGTGTGTGTGTGTGTTGTTTCTCCATAGGTGTGTGTTTATGTGTACGCGTTGAGGCGTTCTTTGGAGCGTGTAGAGTGGATGTCGTGCAGCTCCTGCTCCTCTTTGGACTTGATGTCCTCATACTTCTGAATACGGCTGGCGTCCTTCAGATATCCCCAGTTAGCAGCCAGAGCCATCAGGAAGTGGACCTGGGGGGTGTGCATGCATACAATTTACTTTTAGACCCTAATTTGTTGGTTTTAGTTTTGAATAAAATGTTCACCAGTTTTTTATAAATACTTTCTCAATGTAAGATGTTTTTTTTCAGTATAAAGACATGTGTGAGTGATATGCTCCAATGACAATGCATGGAGTCCTCTCCATGAGAATAAAGAAAACAACATGTGTATTTCTTCACGGGTACATAGATTTAGTCCATCATTCAGAACCCGATTAAGACAGAACTTTAGGCATCTTTGTTTCATTGAACGTTATCTGCCTGGATTCATGTTCTGCCTCATGCCCAGCGGCTGTGATCGAGTGTGTGAATCAGCATTACGTTAGAAGATGATCGCGATTTCATTTTAGATGTGTAACAGCAGTTTAAATTATTTGAAGAATAGAAAGGCGCTAAATAATTGCATTTTAGGTGTGTTTGAGTGTGAGAACTGAGAGAAATTAGAACTCCAATCACCATGGCGATGACAGCGGCTCCTGCTCCTGCCAGTGTGCACACGAACAGATGGAAGGTCAGGTCCAGCTGGAACACACAAGCAGCGGTCGTTTGTCTCTTTCTCTCTCTTTTGTTGACAAGTCATACATCCTATTGTGTGTTATTCAAACGTGTTCACACGTGTGGCTCTTACCTCATTGGATTCACACATCTTGAAGAACTTCTCAGATCCTGTACACACCTTCCTCTCCTCAGAGATGGTCACCGCTCCTAAACATACAACTCTTCACTACTATGGACTTCACACTTTTATATTTTACAAGAATGCAGATAAATGAACTGAATCTGGAGAATATATATATATGACATTGAAGCCCTTTAAATCTTTCACTATATTCCTATATCTCCGTCTCTGTATTTATGTTATTCAAATTGACTAAGATTATTGATTCACTGGTATTGCACCCGGGGAATCTCGGAATGCACTTATCGTGACCTCAAAAGGATCGAATCCGAAACTTAAAAATAATGAAGCAGCTTTTTTATTTTAAGGTTGAAGTGTATATGTATTCCCTGTGAGAAAGGTTCATTAGAAGAAGTGATGAGTTTGCTGTGCAGTTTGAAGGTCCGGCCAGCAGGGGGCAGTGCTGCAGGTGCCCCGGTGAGGGACACCACATGGAGGACAGACTGTCATACAATATTTGCTTTGAAGTGGACCTGTTACGCTATATTGGAAAAATATATTGTAAACAAATACCAAACAGATCACCCATTGTAGCCATGCCTCATACTGCTCATACCCCTCTATGGAGCTCAAATGCTTTTTCTCTTGTGGGTTTATCACAAGGTGAGTTCCTTTTTTTATTTCCTGCTTTTTAAACACATGTGCTCTACAGTACAGGTTAGCTCTGAGTGTTAGCGAGGCTTGCTAATGTAAACAAAGACGAGATTACGTCCAAAACACGTCAGGCATTGTTTCTGATAGCAACTCTCTGTGGGTCCGCCGCCGATTTGACATCAGATCGGCAGCAAATCTGTATCCGCTCGTTGTACCTCTGTTTTTAAAAGATTTGGGTACGGAGGAAAAGAGAGAGGGTTTTATTTTCTGGCGCTGCGTGAGTTCCCCGACGCACGCACCGGGGACACATATTTATGTAGAGAAGACATCACAAAGTGCATTTCGCATGATAGGTCCCCTTTAAACACTCCTTAATCACCAGTTAAACACATGATGTAATTGTGATGTCAGAAGTCATACATAGTAAAGGAACCATGAATCAATAGTTTTACTTAGTGCTAAAAGCATGCAGTCAGTGCTTATGTCACTATGATTTGATTTCAATCTTGTTGTCAGTTTAGTAATATACCCATTTAATTATTACTTTAATACATTCAGTTATACATTATGTCCAATTAGGTCCTACATTAAGAAAGGAATTATTTGAAATGTAAATATTTAAAAAAATCTACATTATATAGTGAGAGATTATGATGTTTTTATGACGGATGCTTGTTTATTTAACATTTAAAACATTTAATAAAATATAATAATGTTGGGGTTACTTTTCCCAACATATGTGAACTAAATTAAATATTTTATTTCAATTAGTTAATTCGATGTTTTTTCGTTGACTTCAACACCAGTATGTTTTTACCTATGGTTTTTACAGACAATATATCAAAAAAAAGACACAAAGCCTTTCTTAAGGTGTCCAGGAAATGCAAAGGGTGTCTGCAGAGTAGATGAGGAGGAAGGAGACAGAGATGTGATAGGTGGGTCGCGAATGGACGCGTTGCAGTCGGGAATAAAAACAACGTGGAGCGGCACCTCACCACTTCATAAGGAGTTTAACAGTGACACTTTTCACGTTTGTGTCCCCCCACTTTATGATTAGGCCTATGTTTATTATTATTTGTGTTAACACCTCACCGTCTGTGAGCGAGCGAGACAGGGAGAGAGAGAGAGAGCACACATCTATCTATTTAATATAGACTAGTTGTACAAAATAAAGTAAGAAATCATTCCAATGTGTAGGCTACTATAGGACAGTAAACAGTTTAAAAGGGGAGTGATTAGTAAAATATGCATAAATAGAAAGAAATAATGCTAACTAGGTAACATAAGATAAGAATAAACAAGTTTAAATGATTTGTTATTGGTTGTGATCATATTCTAAAGATGTTTGGATTATTGAAAAGTATACAGCTCTCTTTCATAAGTGTTGAGAGCTGTATCCATAAATGTTGTGCTCAAAGTGCACCAGATTGATGCTTTGGCCATCGGGAGATTCGGGACTTTTCCCGGTGGGCCGCTGCCGTTGGTGGGCCGCTGGCTCTGGCATAGGTGGGCCGTGGACTTTTACAGCGCTGCTGCGCCGGTACCGCATCCGCCGCCGCATCCGCCGCCGCATCCGCCGCCGCAAACACCAGCCGTTGCGAGGCTCTGGCGGCTCCGGCAGGTCCGGCGCAGCGGTGCTGCGAAAGTCCACCACCGTTGCGAGTCTCCGGCTGTAACAATCCACTACCGCCCGCGAGGACCCAGGTTCGACCCTGAGGTCCAAAACATTTTTTTTTTAAATACAAAAATAATAATCTCCCGTTCATCGCGTCCATTCGCGACCCACCTATCACACACGCTGCTTTAAACAACCCAACAAGGAGGAGACAGATATTTACAATGGCTTTAAATCTGATTTTCAATTTCAAAGATAACAATTGATTTGAAATTGAGTAATTATGACAAATCCATCCAGATGTTTCATGTTAGCTTGTCACATACCAAACTGACGCAGGTCCAGGCAGAGGTTGGCTCCCTCCACCAGGCTTGTGTTCTGACACATGGACCACACGTTGAAGTACATGAAGACCGGCAGGCTGGTGAAGGCCGTCACCCCCAGCCACACCAGGAAGAACAGGTATGCCAGGAACATCAGCTGCAAACACACACACAATGTGTTATCAACCCACCTTAAAAACTCTATTAAAAAGAAAAGAAAATTACTCAGTGTGTGTGTGTGTGTGTGTGTGTGTGTGTGTGTGTGTGTGTGTGTGTGTGTTTATGGTAATGAAGGAACATGTCAATGCTATTGTGTGCTAAGTCTATATGACACTTTAATAAAACAAGAAATATTTGTTATCGGGTTTATTTTATTGTTGGTTTTGGTGTTTTCAACAATTTGGCAACATAAGATGTTACCAGTCATTCTACTCCACAGAGCCCTGTGAATATTAACAATACTATTTGAAATGTCAATGTATCAAATCAAGTGTACTGGTTACAAAGATTTCTTACGAATGCAGTCAGGCAGCGTCCGCAGGCAGAGATCTTGAACTCTCCATACAGATCCCTGATGGCCCCCGTGGTGAAGAAACCCTCCACCAGCAGCAGCACTCCAAACACAAAGAACCCAGCTGCAAGGCCATAGATGATGTACTTCAGGATGTCAATGCTTTGAAGAGACCAAACAAACACGCAGTTTATTTTTCAATACTGCATCTGTAAGTGTTAGTTGTTAGTTGTCCATCCTAACTGAGGAGTCCATCCTAACTGAGGAGTCCATCCTAACTGTGAGGAGTCCATCCTAACTGAGGAGTCCATCCTAACTGAGGAGTCCATCCTAACTGTGAGGAGTCCATCCTAACTGAGGAGTCCATCCTAACTGAGGAGTCCATCCTAACTGTGAGGAGTCCATCCTAACTGAGGAGTCCATCCTAACTGAGGAGTCCATCCTAACTGAGGAATCCATCCTAACTGAGGAGTCCATCCTAACTGAGGAGTCCATCCTAACTGTGAGGAGTCCATCCTAACTGAGAGGAGTCCATCCTAACTGAGGAGTCCATCCTAACTGTGAGGAGTCCATCCTAACTGAGGAGTCCATCCTAACTGAGAGGAGTCCATCCTAACTGAGGAGTCCATCCTAACTGAGGAATCCATCCTAACTGTGAGGAGTCCATCCTAACTGAGGAGTCCATCCTAACTGAGGAGTCCATCCTAACTGAGGAGTCCATCCTAACTGAGGAATCCATCCTAACTGAGGAATCCATCCTAACTGAGGAGTCCATCCTAACTGAGGAGTCCATCCTAACTGAGGAGTCCATCCTAACTGAGGAATCCATCCTAACTGAGGAATCCATCCTAACTGAGGAGTGCATCCTAACTGAGGAATCCATCCTAACTGAGGAATCCATCCTAACTGAGGAGTCCATCCTAACTGAGGAGTCCATCCTAACTGAGGAGTCCATCCTAACCGTGTTGAGAAACGTGTGGGTTGTCATAGTTATAATGCTAAAACATGAAAACTCTCCCAGAGAAATAAGGGTAAAATAGGGTCACTCACATGGTAAACACATCCAGAGTTTCTCCCGGGGCTCGGATTACTTCAAAGTAGTTCTGCAGGATCGTAACGGTGCCGCTCAGAGCCTCGTGGCCGCAGCCGCAGAACAGGGCCACCCCCATGTAGAGCAGAATGGTGGCGATGAGCGAGGCCCAGGGCAGGCTGCCCACACAGCGCTCACAGCACTCTTTACAACCTGACACACATAACATTGGATTTGTATGAGACAATACATTTAAGAAGTTCAATCTAAACTATAAATTATTATAGGAGTCACAGAATGATCAACTTTGCAAATAAGATGATTCCAAAAGGCCATGGTGAAAAGCTTAAAGCATATTCACACTGGTAATGAGGTTCAGGAACATTCATGTTCTTTAATCAGTCTGAGACGCACACAGCTCAGACTGAACATTGACTCATCAAATAGACCTCAAGTAGAGGAGACAATGCAAATGAGTGATGGCAGCCCCTCCCTGAGCCCCTCCTCTAAATGATGACTCAGGTATCATTTGTGAACTGCATAGGGAAGTGTTATCAATAATTGAGAGTTTGTTGACTGATCAGTTTATGTTTCAAATGATCTGGATCTGATTGTTGAACACCCTTTTCACATCTCTGAAGAATACAGTAATATTAACAAGCTTTTATCCAGAGAGACTTCCATACATTCATTACTGCGGACAATCCCCAACTTGGGGTGAAGTGCAGGCCCGGACTGGCCATCGGGAGCACCGGGAGGTTTCCCGATGGCCTGGCCTGCTAAGTGGCCTGCTGGCCTGAGGAACTTTTTTAATGTATGTATTGTGAACACAACGCTGCGCAAATGTGGGTCTGACTCTGCCTCACAGAGGGTGACTGGCTGTCTACATGATGTGGCCTGCCCACATGGCCACTTTCATACAGACCATACACTAAAGCCCTCGATTGGTCTCTGTGTGTCATTCAAGCTCGGGAGGGTGTGTGTTCGTGTATGTGTGGCGCGAGCAAGCGAGAGAGAAAGCGCGCGCACCGGTTACGTGTATTGTTGTTGTTAGCATCTGGTGCTAGCTAGCGGCGCTAACGGATATAATGAGCTGTCAACAAGGTGGAGGAGAGTCCTCTCCAGTCAGACTGAGAGACTGATAACTACAGCTCAGGTGAGGTAAAGGACTTTAGAGTGTTTAGATAGTTTGGTTTGGTCACCCTTTATGTAAACACATATTTCCATTTGAAGGGAGAGTGATTAGTAAAATATGCATGAATAAGAAAAAAAAAAAGTTAACTAGGTGAAAAAAGGTAAGATAAACTTTAAAAACTTGTTGAGAGCTACAACGAGTCTTTGCTGCTGCCTCAAAGAGGAGCAGGGGAGGAGAGGGAGACAGGAGAGGCTGGTTCAGGAGCACAGACACACTATGCCATGCTAACTATAAATGAACCAAAAACAAATAAATAAACAAGTTTCAATGTTTTTCATTTTGGATATGGTATGTTATTGGTTATGGCCATGTTCTTATCATTTTATGATTATTTAAATGTATACAGTTCTGTTTCATGTGGGTGTAGTCTCTCTCTTTATTTCCCCCTCAAAGAGCACCAGATTGATGCATTTAAGTGCAACATTTAAAAAAAAAAAAAAATCTTCCCCGGGGAGCATGCCCCCGGACCCCCCTAGAGGATTTGAGGTCCACCTCCACTTAAAATATGTTCACATGGATAGGTTCCTAAATATATTTGCCCTTTTTTTTAAAAATAGTAACCCATGTCCATATGTTTATTCTGGGGTAGTTTTAAAGTTTAGGGCTATCACTATGGGCAGCAACGATGTAAATATTGACAGATAAATCCAGGAAAATGACACAAAAGAAAACTGGTAGTGGCCTGGTTGGGTGTATAATTCCCGGCCTGACTGATTGTCCCAGTCCGGTGCTATGAACACACAAAGAAAGTGCCGTACACCACCACTACGAAGACAGTATATCATAATGTGTTCACATTAAACAGAAAGTATCTAAGATATCTGCATGGATAATTATATTAAGAGGTAAGTTGGGAAAATATGATTGTTTGTCTTTGCAAAGGCCCTTGTGAGGTGCACATTTCACGACCTATGATGAAACTTAGCAGTAAATATGTTCAGTACAACAAATATTAGTAGTTTAGATAAGATCTCTGAGGTTTGGAATGTAACTTTATTACAAAACTGGACACAAATACAGCCTTTTACATACGGAGACTTCATACAGTTTCTATCAGCGATGATATGCCACACATCATCTTAAATAACGTTATATAATGACTCTCTTGTGTGGCTGCCTCTGCTACTTTGAGTCGCTGAAGTTCCACCAGATCAAATGTTTTCTTTCTTCTTTTAGAGCTACTATTCACCCTGAACACACTTTAACATGATGTCTCCAGTACAACTGCAAATAGTTGTAGTAACAAATAATTCCATGTATTGTGTTTTACACACGATTTAACTGATGTGGCGGAGAGAAAAATGCCCCAGAAATCCCGGAATGCTCCTTCACAGTGTGTTCCCAAAGATTAGATTTGTAAATATATCCTATCTTACATTTTTCCTCATTCACTAAATTGTATATATATACTGATTACTGTTTATTTTAAAGAGTCCCCCCCCCCCACCACCTCAGGGACCAGCCTTCCCATAACACAGTTTGAGGATCAATGATGTTCTGGCAGCTGGCATAACTGTAGCTTCCCAAACATGACGGAGGGTAACAGGTGCCTTCAGGAGACGATCAAATACCTGAGGCCATCTACACTATCTCTAGAGTTGCCTGATTGACAGGTGTCTGTCTTTAAGTCTCTACTCTTAAATAATCCATATCAGCCAACACACACACACACACACACACACACACACACACACACACACACACACACACACACACACACACACACACACACACACACACACACACACACACACACACACACACACACACACACACACACACACACACACACACACACACACACACACACACACACACACACACGCACTTCCCCTCCCTGTTGCACAGAATAGAGGCTTGTTTGTGTGTGTTTGTCTGTGTGTACATGCATGTGTGAGTCATCACACTGCTCAGGTTTAATTGACCAGCCTTGTTACCATGCCAACAGGGGTGTGGCAGGAGCCTGCTGACCCACTTTGCCTGTAGCGTTGTCATGGCAACAGTGCTGCTCTTCTAGCGTTACAGACACACTAATGCACATTTTCACACAGGGATGAACGCACAGAAACACTCACACACAGCATCCATTTGCACAGAAACTAAGTCCAGTCTCATTTCCATTATTGTCTTAATTTGTGAAAATTGTCAAAGCACAAAATGTGCTTCTCGACAAGATATGAGCCTATAATGGAGGAACAAAAATGCCTGCTATGCCTGGGAAGGTACCTTTTGCTCTGACTGACTCCATTTAATAAAAGATTCATCGCTGAGATGCTACATGCTAATTGTGCTTCCTTATACACAGACCTGAGCCATTCTATGTTCAGAAAGCCTTGAAAGACTCAGAATGAGAACTCTGAGGAAGATGGCCGCACACAGAGAGGTGTGGTAGAGACGGGGTTAGAGGAGTGTGTGGTGTGTCTGGGAGGCTTTTATGCAGTGAGTGTCTTACGTCTAAATATCTGTATTTCTGAATGTGTATGTCTGTGCAGTTCTGCTTCTGTCACTCTTTGTGTGTGTGTGGGTGTGTGTGTGTGTGTGTGTGTGTGTGTATGTATGTGTGTGTGTGGGTGTGTGTGTGTGTGTGTGTGTTGAATTTCATAATCCTCATCATATTTCCGTATTTGGGCTTAAACGCAGGAAAGACCCAGTGACCTGGTAAAAAGTAGGGCAGGGTAAACACAAACGGCTGTGTACTGCATCTAAATGTGTGTGTGTGCGCGTGTGTGTGTGTGTGTGTGTGTGGCCTAGCATTACTATACTTGTGGGGACCTAAATCTGGTTACAGAGTCACGTGTGGGGACTCGCCTCCCTTATGGGGACAAATTGGAGGTCCCCATGAGGGGAGTCATTAATTTTAGTGTGAAGACTTGGTTAGGTTTAGGGTAAGGTTAAGGTTTAGGGTAAGGGTTAGGCATGTGTTGGTTATGGTTAAGGTTTGGATAAGTCTCCAGGAAATGCATGTAAGTCAATGTAATGTCCCCTGAAGTGATGTATACATGTATGTGTGTGTGTGTGTATTTTCTTTGTTTAGTAAACATTTTCAGACGCAGGTGACAGACAGTCTCCATTTGATGTCCTCTTATTCAGAATGACCTTAACCCTAATGTGTCTGCAGCATTGATAAGAACGATGATCGTCACAGTGTTATTTAGAGGTGTACACTGAAACTTTAATATGTTGTTTAAAAAACAGCAAACATTTAAAATAGCTGCTAAATATTATTCCCTAATAGCAAAAGGGTATCTTATCCAGATACAATTTTATATGATTTTCATATTCTTCCCAGTGGACCATTTCAAATTAAAATTTTAATATAGGTCTAATCCAAATCTAATAGACGCATATGTGATGAAGTTGATGGTGTATAATCAGGTGGATGGATCTCTTAGATTAACCTCCTCCAAGGATCTTTGATTAGCATCCTCTGTAGGACCGCATCTGCCGAAACCATCACAATGGTCTGATCATTGTGTGTTGATTGGCTACGGCCAGGCACCACTCCTCTACACACACACACACACACACACACACACACACACACACACACACACACACACACACACACACACACACACACACACACACACACACCACACACACACACACACACACACACACACACACACACACACACACACACACACACACATGATGTCCTAAAGCTTTCCCAACTCAAACACACGTTAATGCTTTCCCATTGAGAACTAGTGCTCAAGAAGTAGGGCCTGATTGTCTAAAAGACACACCCGCACACACACACACGCACATGCACGCACACGCACACAAACACGCACACACACACGCACGCACAGCGCACACACACATGCAGGCGCACACACACACGAACACGCACGCACACACACACACACGCACGCACACATGCACACACACATGCACACGCGCGCACACACACACACGCACACACTCGCGCACACGCATGCACGCACACACACGCACGCACGCACACACAAACACACACACATGCACGCGCACACACGCACACACACACACACACACACACACTGTTAATGGCAGAATCCTGATATGATTCACCTTACTGTCAGTCAATGTGTTCAGGCTCAAGTCCTGGCTGCCCCCCCCCTCGCTCGTTCCCCGAATGATTATTTAACCTGTATTTCTAGAGGACTATCCAGTCAATGCAGGAGCAAACAGTTGACAACTTTGGGAGATCTCGCTTACCAAAGGTCAGAGGAGAACTATCTCAAACCCTCTTCCGGTTCCTGTTGTGAGATGAAACACGTTTCTAGATCTCTAAATATACTAAACATTCCAATAGATGTTGATCTGGATATCATGTGTCGTTCTGGAGGCCTTTCCCCTAAGCTAGAAGAGTATTCAAAGATAAGCACAAAAGTGTTGACTGCATGCATTTTGGTCCTAACCACGACATTGTTCAGCTGCCTCAGAAAGGAGAGGAGGACAAGGCGACACTCAGCATGTCGTGCTCAGAGCAGCTTGAGACAGCAGTGGAGAGAAGGGGGGGGGGGGGGGTGCGGAGAACAATCACATTTCATAATTACATTTAAACTGGGACTTCATTTGTTTGACATGATAACACGATCTAGATAGTTTTCTTACTTACACATGTAAGAATATCAGCATTTAGTTAGTTTGTTCAAATAAGTTCAAAAACTGCCTCACATTTGATCTAAAGAGTTGTTCCAAATAAATGCATTAAAAGCAATTGTAAAAAGGAAATCATGAACATTCTAGATGGACTGAGCATTCTCCTTATTGGGGAACTTCAGTCGATGCTCCCGTGCTGTTCAACACTCCCATAAGGATCGATACAGCAGCATTTCTCTTAACCGGATGAGTTAGTAACTCTTTACTGGGTCCGTTTCTGAGTTCTAACAGTACAATTCTGATCTTTGACTCATCAAGATCAATTTGTGGGTATTTTAAAAACTGCTGTTGAGTATGGATGACTTCATTAAAAAAATAATCTTCTTCATTGGACTCCATCATGTGAACATTGAGGTGGATAAAATGCTAATTAAAATATGAATCAACACAGCGATAAACTTCACCCCAACGGATTGCATGGGCGACAGCTGATGTTGTCGTGGACCAATCACATGCAGTCAAAGAACAGCTCAATCGATGTGTGAATTAATATTTAGGTTAGATCCTGGGGAGGAAGGCTCTAGATAAAATGCAAGTCGATTTCAGCTCAAGAGCCGAGAAGCCTGTCGTGAACACTGAAAGCATGCCCCCCCCCCCCACACACAAAGACAGTGAGGACACAGTGTAGAACATCGCCTCTCTCAGCCACAGACACTGTCACTAAACCACACCTCCATGTTTGTGTAGGTTCCTAGGTTCAATGAGGAAATGTAAAAAAGAAGTTAGCGGCCAAAGTAAGAGTCAACATCTCTGAAAGCTCTGCCTGTCCAGCAACAGGCCAGCAGAACTCCTCACATCTCATTGTTCTGGGGACATGCCTTAGTACATTGCACAGCACTGTGTTCCAGTATGTGGTACGGACAAGTGGACTTGTTGGCTCATGCTAGTGTTCATGTGTTATGTCGGTGAAGGAATTGAGATCAGTCCTGTACCTTTCCCTGGCTTCCTCCTGCCTCCCCCTCCCCCACTCTATCTCTCTTGCTCTCTCTCTGTGGGCCTGCTAAGGCAATTTGTATTGACTTATTCATTTCTCTGTTAGGTTCCTTTCTATTAGTGGTCATAATAATGAAATGGATATGAGGCAAATACACAAAGTCCACTTTCATATAATGGACTCCTGTCAGCGTTCCCACTGGCTTCTACAATACATTAGACATACTTCATACCTTTTTGCTGGTTTAGGAAGTGGCTAAAACACATATCCAGGTATCGCAGGATATGTGTTTTAGTATATGTGAAGTGAGGTATTTGTTGACCTGTTTCACTGAAGCAAGTTTAATAAAACTGTCTATGTTCATATGTGTCAATTGTGTGGTCCAACATAAAAACCCTTCATAACCTTAAATGTAAAGATGCCAGCTGAATGAGTGGAGTGGAAAGCAGCAGATCCCAGTACAGCTGTTCCTCTGCACCGGTCCCCTGTATCCATCCCTGTGGAGAATACAGGGTCTGTTGCTGCACCATAACCAGCAGTCACTAAGTAAGATGCGCTTATGGTAAACGTTAACACTAAGTTCTTATGAATCTTACAATTCAATTCATATTTTTAAGACTAAAGACTCATCAGGATTTCTTTCATCAGGTAGGTGGGGCAATTTAAACGCTACCTCTGCTCTTCTGTGATCTGAGTTTCACCCCAGTGATAGTTGCATCTGAGATAACCCGCTGCTGAGCTCCAGGTTGTCTCTGTCATGTCATTGACTTCAAGATGATGTGTTCAGGGAAAGAGCAACAAGTCCTAGTACTTCTTAATCAGCCGTGTTAAATGTGACTTGTGAAGGAAAAAAGACAAAGTGAAAACACTTATCTTTAATAAAAAACCATAGTTGGAACATATAGGCGTGTACCATGTGCAAGATCTCTTCACATGACATCACATGGGCTGTTGTAATGTCACCTACAACCTATTCACCTTTCCATTAAGTCTCCTGCCCCCTGGGAGGCTTTCACTAACCACATCCTGTTACCCCCTGGGAGGCTTTCACTAACCACATCCTGTTACCCCCTGGGAGGCTTTCACTAACCACATCCTGTTACCCCCTGGGAGGCTTTCACTAACCATCTCCTGCCCCCCTGGGAGGCTTCACTAACCACATCCTGTTACCCCCTGGGAGGCTTTCACTAACCATCTCCTGCCCCCCTGGGAGGCTTCACTAACCACATCCTGTTACCCCCTGGGAGGCTTTCACTAACCACATCCTGTTACCCCCTGGGAGGCTTTCACTAACCATCTCCTGCCCCCCTGGGAGGCTTCACTAACCACATCCTGTTACCCCCTGGGAGGCTTTCACTAACCACATCCTGTTACCCCCTGGGAGGCTTTCACTAACCACATCCTGTTACCCCCTGGGAGGCTTCACTAACCACATCCTGTTACCCCCTGGGAGGCTTTCACTAACCACATCCTGTTACCCCCTGGGAGGCTTTCACTAACCACATCCTGTTACCCCCTGGGAGGCTTTCACTAACCATCTCCTGCCCCCCTGGGAGGCTTCACTAACCATCTCCTGCCCCCTGGGAGGCTTTCACTAACCATCTCCTGCCCCCTGGGAGGCTTCACTAACCATCTCCTGCCCCCCTGGGAGGCTTCACTAACCATCTCCTGCCCCCTGGGAGACTTTCACTAACCATCTCCTGCCCCCCTGGGAGGCTTTCACTAACCATCTCCTGCCCCCTGGGAGGCTTTCACTGACCATCTCCTGCCCCCTGGGAGACTTTCACTAACCATCTCCTGCCCCCCTGGGAGGCTTTCACTAACCATCTCCTGCCCCCTGGGAGGCTTCACTAACCATCTCCTGCCCCCTGGGAGGCTTTCACTAACCATCTCCTGCCCCCCTGGGAGGCTTTCACTGACCATCTCCTGCCCCCTGGGAGGCTTCACTAACCATCTCCTGCCCCCTGGGAGGCTTTCACTAACCATCTCCTGCCCCCTGGGAGGCTTCACTAACCATCTCCTGCCCCCTGGGAGGCTTTCACTGACCATATCCTGCCCCCTGGGAGGCTTCACTAACCATCTCCTGCCCCCTGGGAGACTTTCACTAACCATCTCCTGCCCCCCTGGGAGGCTTTCACTGACCATCTCCTGCCCCCCTGGGAGGCTTCACTAACCATCTCCTGCCCCCCTGGGAGGCTTTCACTGACCATCTCCTGCCCCCTGGGAGACTTTCACTAACCATCTCCTGCCCCCTGGGAGGCTTTCACTGACCATCTCCTGCCCCCTGGGAGACTTTCACTAACCATCTCCTGCCCCCCTGGGAGGCTTTCACTAACCATCTCCTGCCCCCTGGGAGGCTTTCACTGACCATCTCCTGCCCCCCTGGGAGGCTTTCACTAACCATCTCCTGCCCCCCTGGGAGGCTTCACTAACCATCTCCTGCCCCCTGGGAGGCTTTCACTAACCATCTCCTGCCCCCCTGGGAGGCTTTCACTGACCATATCCTGCCCCCTGGGAGGCTTCACTAACCATCTCCTGCCCCCTGGGAGACTTTCACTAACCATCTCCTGCCCCCCTGGGAGGCTTTCACTGACCATCTCCTGCCCCCCTGGGAGGCTTCACTAACCATCTCCTGCCCCCCTGGGAGGCTTTCACTGACCATCTCCTGCCCCCTGGGAGACTTTCACTAACCATCTCCTGCCCCCTGGGAGGCTTTCACTGACCATCTCCTGCCCCCTGGGAGACTTTCACTAACCATCTCCTGCCCCCCTGGGAGGCTTTCACTAACCATCTCCTGCCCCCTGGGAGGCTTTCACTGACCATCTCCTGCCCCCCTGGGAGGCTTCACTAACCATCTCCTGCCCCCTGGGAGGCTTTCACTAACCATCTCCTGCCCCCCTGGGAGGCTTTCACTAACCATCTCCTGCCCCCCTGGGAGGCTTTCACTAACCATCTCCTGCCCCCTGGGAGGCTTCACTAACCATCTCCTGCCCCCCTGGGAGGCTTCACTAACCATCTCCTGCCCCCTGGGAGACTTTCACTAACCATCTCCTGCCCCCCTGGGAGGCTTTCACTGACCATCTCCTGCCCCCTGGGAGGCTTTCACTAACCATCTCCTGCCCCCCTGGGAGGCTTCACTGACCATCTCCTGCCCCCCTGGGAGGCTTCACTAACCATCTCCTGCCCCCCTGGGAGGCTTTCACTGACCATCTCCTGCCCCCTGGGAGACTTTCACTAACCATCTCCTGCCCCCTGGGAGGCTTTCACTGACCATCTCCTGCCCCCTGGGAGGCTTTCACTAACCATATCCTGTTACCCCCTACCCCGATTATTCAAATGTTGTCTGGAACTCTCACTGGGATTACTCACATCAGTACAACTGATTTCTTATTTCAAGATCATTCATTGAATCCATTTGTATGATTACATTGGGTTCATAATACATTGAACCACTTATGAGTATGCTGTATAATAATCTGTCATGTTGCACAGATTATGGTTTATTATTAAAGATAAAAGCCCTCAACACATCAGCATCACACCATCATCTCTTCCCGTCATGTTCATCAGAAGAAGTGATCACAGTGCAGAGCGAGGGGACACAGTCCTACAGCGGACGCTTCTGTGGAAACGACCGAACACCGAGACACACGTTGACAGAGCCTCCGCAGAGGACACTATATCCATCAGTTACTAATAGCACTTCATCAATCTGGTCTGCATCTGTTTTATTAACACACACACACACACACACACACACACACACACACACACACACACACACACACACACACACACACACACACACACACACACACACACACACACACACACACACACACACACACACACACACACACACACACACACACACATGCAAATCATATTTTTCCATCAAACCACCTCCATTTTCGTTTGCGTTTCTACATCCTGTGAGCAGCACTGCTTATCTCTCTTTTCACACCAGAGCTGCAATGAAGAAAATGGACACGCCCATTTTTACCGCCATCAGCAACAACAAAATATGGGAGAATGCAAGAAAAAACATGTCTACGCTATCAGCAAGGCAACACATTGATGTAGGAAGAGAAGGAGGGGTCTGATGGAGGTGGGCAAGAGACGAGTCAAAGAGGGTTAGAAAGAGAGGGAAGCAGAAGTAAAGAAGAAGCAGAGCAGAAGCAGACAGACTGATGCACCCAGAGAATCCGTAGCGGGTCAGAATGATTTAAAGATGACAAAGAAACAGGACTAGAGATGGAGGGATGGGAGAGAGTGACACAAGCGGCAGAGAGAAAAGGAGACATGCAGAGAGCGCGGGAGACGGACAGACGTTCAGACAAGCGTGAAGCAGCAACAATGGAGGCTAACAAAGAAAGCCCAATCACTGCCCCACTTATCCCTCCTCCCTGTGATGTTTCAGTCTTTATTGGAAGCTTTTGCCCCACACTTTGTCACCCTCTTCTACCCCTTTCCTCCCCCCTGCCACTCCCACCTCCTCCATACATCCATCCATCTGTCCATCCATCTGTCCAACCAGCCTCCAGAACAACACCAACCCTCCAGTGTCTGCCATCTCATCCTCCACCCAAACAATCTGCTTATTGATGCACCCATTCATCGAAACACACGCAGAATTGGGTTATATCATCTGTGGTGTTATCGTGAACAGAAACATAGATGGCATGATTAAAAAAAACTGCCGACAGTTCCATTTCTGTTGAAACATGAGGAAGAGTCTATGAGAATTATGCCAAAAATCTGCAATAAAAATCTATGCTTGTTTTTTCTTCTGCAGGACATGTATGCTGCCTTCTTTCTCCCTGCCCACAACACACACAAAGGAATCCCGTCAGAGCGAGAGGAAGGATGGACAGAACAATGGCACAGCTGATCAAAGATAGAAATGCACTGATTATTCTTCCTACCTTTCTTGCTTTGCGATTCATCCATGTTTTCCTCCATAGTGGCAAGTTACAGTCCCTTTGTCTCTACTGAGTGTGATCTGTTTAAAGCCCCTTGCTAGCTCTCAGCACAGAGTGCGTGTGTGTGTGTGTGTGTGTGTGTGTGTGGGAGGCTGTGTGTGTGAGAGTGTTTTTTCTCTCTGTGTAGATGATGGAGGCTCAGGGAAGTCCCTGTTTCAATGCTCTGCTCTCTCTCTGGGTTTCTTCAGCATCCCATCTTCTATCTATCTTTGGCTTCCAATGCAGATACTCCTTTAAACTATGTATGTCAAAACATGACAACCTAAATGTTGAAAGCAAATAAATGATAATTTCAGTTAAAAGCCATTCTTATACACTTCAATACTGTGACATTAGAAATATAATTAGAATAACGTGTCAAATACAAAGTATGCTAATGAGCCATGACTTAATGTCAATGGACCTTTATGCTAAGTGTGTAAAAACTCAAACAAGATCCAGAATAAACACACCAAGAGAACATAGAAACATTGAAAGCAGCCCAGAACTCTTCTGAGAAAATATACGAGAAGACACATCAAAGATAGCAGCTCTACACACTGATATGATGAAGATGTTAAATGTCATGTACAACAAAAGGCCCATCATCATCATCATCATCATCATCATCATCATCATCATCATCATCATCATCATCATCATCATCATCATCATCATCATCATCATCATCACCACCATCATCATCATCATCATCATCATCATCATCATCATCATCATCACCACCATCATCATCATCATCATCATCATCATCATCATCATCATCATCATCATCATCATCGCCATCAGCATCATCAGTATCATCATCAAAACACAGATACCACAAGGGTTTCTTTCTCAGAATGCACACAGCTCTACATTGTGAAAAAACACTTATATACACATACTTATATAAGAGTTGTGTATTTTATCTCAAAGTTCTAGAAGTGAAGAACAAGTGTCTGCCTCTATCCCAGTAAAGTAGGGGAGTGGTGCAGTAATGAGTCCTAAAACCTGGAAATTAGAGAGCATTTGATCAGTTCCGGCTTCATTGTCTCGAGGTCAATGATTATTTTCAACAGGTTTTTGATCATATGGCGGATATAAGGTGTTCTTTGTTCTCGTGCGACCTTCATTTAGTTTGTTTATTGCCGAGCGCAGCCTTTCCCAAACTCAGGGACCCGTTTTGATTGGGTCGCCAGTTAAATGCATTGCCACACACACACACACACACACACACACACACACACACACACACACACACACACACACACACACACACACACACACACACACACACACACACACACACACACACACACACACACACACACACACACACACACACACACACCTTCCAGAAAAAGACATCAGTTAGACTTTCGCAAAACAATTCCATAAACATGTTACCATGGATACAGTGTTAATACATTTGAAAAAAATTTGGAAAATGAAATTATGCAATATAGCATTGTATATTGAATGATTTAATTTTCTAAATACAAATAAACTAAAAATAAAAGATTGTATTTGTATCAGCTCTGACGCGCCCCCGCGAAAGTTTTCGCGCCGTCTGTTTATTGTCTGTTGTTGAATCCCGATCGTACATGATGGCAAAAAGACGATACAAAGAGGAGGTTTTAAACGTTGGCTTCACAAAAGCTGTTAGAAATGGAGAGGAGCGGCCTCAGTGTGTTTTATGTGGAGAGGTGCTCAGTAACGAAAGCTTGAACATGAATAAATTGGACCGACATCTCCAAACAAAACATCCTCTGCATCGGGACAAATCGACGGATTTTTTCATCTTTCAAGAAGAGTCTTTCGAGAAGCAGTGTTTTGACGGCGGAAAAGTAAGTCACTCATTTTAATCATTTGTTTTGTGTGTTTGTGAGCTTGTCAGGGTCTGTTGTGAAATTGTTTCGTTAATGCAAAGTTGGATGAAATGCAGACTGAGCCCCGGAGTGGACCGCAAGCTGCGCGCTCTCGCGCGTCCTCTACTCTCTCCCGCGAGTCCTACATTCTGCAGCGGCACAGAGCGGTGTTTCAACTTTTACTTGCCTCAAATGTTTTTAAAAAGGCCGAGCATTAATCACCATCTCGATGGACATGCCAGTCGGGCTGAGGGATGGCACCGGCAACCGGGGCTCGGCCGACGGAGCTCGGATATCCGCCGTCGCGGACACTTGCGCGCAGTCGGACCTTTGGTCGCTGGAGGAGTTCCTGGCCTGCGGTTTCTCGCGGGACGACCTGCGACCCGTCAGCCTCAGCCTCTCAGCCGCCAACCGCTCCCCTATATCCATCGAGGGGGCGTTCTTCGCTAGGCTCTCGACAACCTGCAGTGGGGGGCGTGTCACATCCTGCCGTTCCATGGTATATGTGAGCAGCTCGGTCCGGGCCATGTACCTCTCCTACGAGTCGTTGCTCAACCTCGGCCTCTTGCCCGCGAACTTCCCATCGGACGACGTTGCAGGGGGGCACAAGGAAAGGCGTAGCCTTGACACGGCTGACACGCCAGACCAGCCCTTGTCCGTCAATGCGACGAGGGCAGCCAACGGCGGCTGTGTGGGGCCAGGTGACCCCCGGGACGCCCAGTGCACATGTCCTCAGCGCACGGTCCCCCCGGCGCGCCCCGTAGCACTGCCTTTCCCTTATAAGCCAGAGAACAATAACAGGATGAAAGATTGGCTACTCGGGAGATATGCCTCGTCAACGTTCAATACTTGCTCCCATCGAGCACTACCATGCATGGAGGGGCCACCTATCGAGATGCACGTGGACCCCGCAGCTACGCCTAGGGCATGTCACACCGCGGCTACAGTGCCTCTACCCTGGCAGCGGAGGGGCCACGATGACCTACTGCGGGACGAAGCCCTTGGGGTCATTGAACGTGTGCCATACGGTGAGCCTGTGACGTGGTGCCATCGTATGGTAGTCACTCGGAAGCACGACGGTTCCCCACGCAGGACCGTGGACCTCTCCCCCTTAACAAGTTCTGCCAACGTGAGACCTTCGCCACTGAGTCCCCGTTCCACCTTGCACGCCGCGTCCCGAAGGGCACCTGGAAGACCATCACGGACGCCTGGAACGGCTACCACAGTGTCCCCCTGCGTGAGTCGGATCGCCACCTCACTACCTTCATCACACCCTTCGGCCGTTGGCGCTACACCAGGGCACCACAGTTTCCTGTCATCAGGGGATGGCTACAACCGTCGGTTTGATGCCGTCCTCTCGGACTATGAACGCAAGGAACGTTGCGTGGATGACACCATCCACTATGACACCGACCTAGAGCAACACTGGTGGAGGACCATCGACTTCCTGACGCGTGTCGGCCGGTCAGGAATCGTGTTGAACTCAGACAAGTTTCAGTTCGCGGAGAGGTGCGTCGATTTTGCTGGCTTCAGGGTG
>NC_047503.1:787217-823030 GCF_902827115.2 Pseudochaenichthys georgianus | reverse complement strand
CATCAATTTCCACACTATCGATGAGGAGACATGGGAAGATGTCTGGAATTATGCCAAAAAGATATCCATATGTGCCAGAACAAAAGCAATACAGTTGAGAATTACACACAGGATACATATATCCCCTAATCGCAAGCACTGTTTTAACCCCTCACTCTCTCCCATGTGTCTAAAACCCTGACCCATTGCTTCTGGTCATGCTGCAAACTTCAGAAATATTGGTCTGACATAGTAGTTGAAATGATATTTCATAGACATTTAGATATGGACCCGCTGTCTTTGATGTTAGGTCTACCAGTCAAATCACTACCTACTGCTGCGAACAGAAGATTATATAATGTCCTTACTTTTGCTGCTAGGAAACATATTTTATTACAGTGGACTAAGGATCAGGTCCCATCTCTCAAAGGGCCAGCCTTTGAGAGATTATATTTGAGTTGGTTCCCCTGGAATATCTCACAAATGTTTTTCATGCCAAATCTGATCAGTTCTATACAATCTGGTAGCCTTACTTTGGACCTGAATTGTCGGCTATTATTGTTAAAGGAACCTCATGAATCTCCTGTCATCCTAAATTCATCATCAATCATAAATGTGATACCCCTGTAACCACCTACATATGTGTATGTTTGAGACTGAGCTGTTTTTTGTCATGTTTTGTCTTTTTGCTTTGTAATTATGTACTTGTCATGTATGTGCTACATTATTGTGTTGTGAAAATTAAAAGAATCAATAAATATTGTTTTTTTTTTTAAAACTCGGTGAAACTAAAGTCTGATTTAAAGGTTGTTTATATTTCACATCATTAATCAGAATCTGCAAAGTAACTAAAATAAATGTAGTGGAGTAAAAATACCAGGTTAACCTCTGAATTGTAGTGGAGTAGAATTACAAAGTAACAATAAATTGCATATTGTACATGCTGCTGTAATGAAAACATTTCCCAACTTGGAATCAATAACCTGTTAAGCCCCATAGCCACCGCCGGCTGGGGCTTTTCACGACATTTTCACGAAACTGTGTCTCAGGGCTTCTTAACATTTAACAACCTATTAATGTGTCATACCCACCTAACGGGAAGAAACTCAGCTAACTGACAATATGAACCATTTTTAGTTAAACGAAACACAAGGGTAATACCAAGCCTCTGAATTAGCACTGAGCGAAAAAATGCAAACGCACTTAGCACAGAACTCACGGAAGAGATATTGTATTACTTATCGGTCTGCACAAACAATATATCAAATTAAAGCTGAGATTCCACATATTCCAGAGGTATAAGTATCATCACTATGCGACCAAAACTCAGGGCAGCGAAGGCAAACCCAGACAACACACAACGTAGCTGTCAGGGTTGAGTGAAGCAGGCAGGACCCAAACGCAGATTTAACAGAAAATACCTTTATTAAAAGGCTACAAGAAAACTACAAAGCTCTTCCCCCGTGAACATAGTCAAAAAACAAACAAGGATTGACAGAAAAACCAGAACTTAAATGCACACAAGACTAATCACACAAACAAGACACAGGTGAGGAGGGAGGAGAAAACACAGGGGCACCAGATGAACACAATCAGGAAATCAGACACAGGAGGGCAAACACAGAGACAGGAATCAACAGACAAGACAGGGGGTGAACACTTTTCAAAAATAAAACAGGAAACCAGAGACAGACAAAACACAACACAGACAGACCGTGACATTACCCCCCCCCCCCCCCCTTTTAGAAGGAAAAAAAAAAAGTCCAAAACGTCCAACAGGGTGGGTGGAGGGGGACCGGAGGAGGGACTCGGACGGACATCCCAGGGCAAAGCAGAAGCCGAGAAGGGGGACTCGGGTGGACGGCCCGGGGGCAAGGCAAAGTTCATGGTAGGAATCTTGGGCGGACGGCCCGGGGGCAAGGCAGAGTTCGAGGAGGGGGTCTCGGGCGGACGGCACGGGGGCAAGGCAGAGTTAAAAAAGGGGCGAAGGCCACAGCGGCTGGAAGAGTCAGGGGGCCGGGCATGAGGGCGAAGGCAGCGACTGGAAGAGTCAGGGGGCCGGGCTCGAGGGCGAAGGCCACGGCTGGGGAACTCAGGAGGCCGGGCACAAGGTCGGGCAAGAAGGCGGCGACAGGACAGCCCCGAAGGGCGGGCAGGAAGGCGGCGACGGGACAGCTCCGGAGGACGACGTACGCCGCAATGGGACCCCTCCAGTGTCAGCTGGATCACCGGAGCACTGGGATCGAGAGCAGGAGCTGGTGGGACTCTTGACGGGACCGGCGTAGACAGGAGGGCTACACCAAGGGCTGGTGTCGGCAGGACCCTCTGCGTAGCACGTGTCGGCGGACCCCCAACCCCGACATGGAGTTGGCAGGACCCCCGGCAGAAGAGTAGTCGGCGGGACCTCCAACGGCACAGGACATAGGGTTGGCAGGACCCCCGGCAGAAGAGTAGTAGGCAGGACCTCCAACGGCACAGGATATAGGGTTGGCAGAACCTCCAACGGCACAGGACATAGGGTTGGCAGGACCCCTGGCAGAAGAGTAGTCGACGGGACCCCCAACGGGACAGGACATGGAGTAGGCAGGACCCCCAGCGGAACCTCCAACGGCACAGGACATTGGGTAGGGACTTGAGAGGGGACTCGAGAGGTGACTTGAAAGGGGACTTGAGAGGTGACTTGAGAGGGGACTCGAGAAGAGACTCGAGAGCGGACCTGAGAGGGAACTCGAGAGGAGACTTGAGAGGTGACTTGAGAGGGGACTCGAGAGGGAACTTGAGGCGCGCTGTGGCTGCCGGCCCGGCGTGCTGTGAAGGGTGGGGCGCTGTGAAGGGCGGGGCTCACACATGACAATGCAAACATGTTGGTGTTCCTTGCTCGAAATCTTTGAAATACAGTTTTGGATATGGCCTGTTGAGGCATCTGGCATCTGACAGTGGACTGTACACTTGACTGTTGTTTTAAGGAGTTTTTTTTGCTTGTGAGACAATGTGTGCTCATCTTTATTTATTTATATATATATATATATAGAGAGAGAGAGAGAGAGAGGGAGAGAGAGAGAGAGAGAGAGAGAGAGAGAGAGAGAGAGAGAGAGAGAGAGAGAGAGAGAGAGAGAGAGAGAGAGAGAGAGAGCTCTGTTTTCCAGCCCCAGTAATTAATTGTTTTGGTTGTGTGTGATTTAATAATTTTTTTCAAAATTTCATTTATTTGTTTTATTTATTATATATAATTTATATATTTTAATAATCATTATGTCAGAGGTCCAAAATGGTCTTACAACGGTGCCGACAATATTATCGTTTATCGTAATAATTTCCGGGAAAATGTATCGTCCAACAAAATGTATTATCGTGACAGGCCTAGTTGCAATTCATGCAATGCACTAAAAGTAATGACAATAAAGCTACCCTGGAACCTGAGTAACTTTAATAACTCCAAGCTGGTTTCTTTAAGCTTGTTGTGTTTCTGAAGCGGTAAACTTATCGTCGTGTTTCTTTGGCTGGAGAAGGAGGTCCTCTCTGAGGGGCTGGGGGAAGACCAGGGAAGGGAGGAGGTGCTCCCTGTGAGGCTGTGGGAGGACCAGGGGTTGTTTGTTGTGTCCTCTGTCATGCCAACAAACATCCAGCAGGGGGTACACTTTCCCCTGGACCTCAAGTCTGAAGCTGTAGATGAAACCAAGCTCGTCAGGACTGTCGCTGTTATAGAAAGTCAGAACCCTTCCCTCGTAGTCGAGAAAGAGGCCCAGCCGGCGGGGCGGGGATGAGAGCGGGAGGACCACCCTGGGTGAAGTGAAGGCTTCATACACCCCATCCTTCAGCCCGATCAGCCACACCCCACTCTCTGGACTCTTCCCCAGCTTGGCTTTACGATTGGCCGTTCCTTTGATCAAACCAAGGCGCCATTTAGGTTTTTTAGCAACCTCCACCTGGACAAAATAGAAGCAGCATAAAAACTTCAGAAAAAACCTACAGGAGTGTATGGAAAGTCATGTGACTCTACAAGAGTCAGTTAATTTTACTGTATGAAAGTAACACATTACTACAGTATTTTCTTAGTTACCTTTTTGGATGTCTGCACTGATTATATTGCAACCCCAGAAAGAGTGTAGTATTTCTCTTTTTAATTGCCACTACAGTTGAGTGTGAGTTTAGTCAAAGTAGTCTATTCTCAGATCTCTATAATGTTGACAGTATTTCCTGTAAGTAACAGTATTTACAGTATGCTTCTGGGCAGCTGGGCCTTGAGTTTAGCCCAATGTAATGTCATTGTACTAATGTGTATTGTATTACATTCTGATACAATGTTTGTTTCTCATGGGAATATATTTATAATATATTCAAAGTATTGTATTACAGATAACAACAGACTTTACCATAATCTATCATCCCTTTCTGAGGCAGAAAGCTTCACTTTTAAAAACAATAAAGAGGAAACACTGTATACAATATTTTAAAGGTCCATTATACTATTTTTATAGATCACCCATTTTAGCCCTCTATTTCAGCCCTGTTAGAGAAGTGCTGATTCTGGGTCCGTAGCTTTAAAAAGAAGTGGGGGAGCTTCCGGCTGCTCATGAAGGAGGATTCTACCCAGATACTCAGACACTTTGTGAGTCTCCTTACACCGGGGACACATTTTGCCTGATAGGAGACCTTTAAAGGCCCTGACACACCAAGCTGACACCAAAGAACACGTACCGACGGACCCGACTGTTGTGTCGCCTCACGTCTCCTGAGTCTTGGCCAAACAGTCACACTGGAACACACCGCAAAGACTTCAGCCGACGGCCAAGTAGCACGTACGCACGACTCATGCGACTCATGACTCATGCGTGAGTCACAATAACTCTCCTTACCAGCAGGCGGCGGTAGTGTGTATTCGTCATTCAAAAGAGGCAAGTTTCCGAGACTGGACCGAACATGGCTAGAAACGCCGTTTTTCGCAAACTGCTGGAGATTTTTGTAGACGTCCGTGACTGCCTCGTGCACACGGATTGAGGCTCGGTGCGCCCTCTGCGGAATGGCCAAGGACATCGCTCGCCATTCCCGCATCGTTTTTCATGCCCGACTTCTTTTTCATGGAGCTGTTTCTCCGGGACATGCGGCTGCATGTCCAGGCTGCGCTCGCTAACACGGCTAGTGTGGAGCCCCGCGCTTTAGCCGAAGAAGCTGACCGGTTCTTCCTGGCCGCCCGGCGATTTACCCCTGGGGTGCTGGCCACTACACTTCCCTGGTAGAGGCACGCCGCCTGGCAGAGACTCCGGGGCCGACGACATCGACTAACGGCTACCGGCTTACAGCTAGCGGCCGTCGACACCGGCTAACAGCTAACCACGACAGCTAACGGCTAGCAGCTACTGACGGCTAACAACAGCTAACAGCTAACAATGACGGCTAACTGCTAACGACAACTAACGGCTAACTGTTAACCCTTTTTGGTGGTGCCGGAGAGGAGGTTCGACCAAGCCTGGTTGACCTCGTGTGGATCCTCGTACATTTTTGCCCACCTGTTTTTGACCGTGGACAAGACGACCCTTTTGAACTTTTTCCGGTGCCTGAGAGGAGGTTCGATTGGACGGTCGACCTCGTGTGGACACTCGCTTTTTCACCACCTCGACGGCGGTTTTGGACGTCGCCCACGTTTTCATCGGCGCCTGGGTGGCGCACTTCTGGACCCTGTCTCGTCTCGACAGTTTCGGACGTCGCCCATGCTTTCATCGGCCCATGGGTGGCGCGCTTCGGGACCCTGTCTGGCCTCTTTCCTCTGCAGCGGCTTCGGACGTTGTCCACGCTTTCATCGCCGCTTTCATCGCCGCCTGGGTGGCGCTCTACTGGACCCTGCCTGGCCTCTCCTCTAACCGCGGCTCATGGTTTGCCTCGACGGCGGCTTCGGACGTCGCCCATACTGTCATCGGCGCCTGGGTGGCGCACTTCTGGACCCCGTCTCGCCTCTTCCCTTCCACGGCTCCTTCCTCCCAGGGGGACTGCTCCTGCCTCCCGGGGATACCGCTCCTTCCTCCCGAGGACTTCGTGCCTGCCGCCGCTGCACGCTCTCGTGCGGCCGGGCTGCGCTCCTTCCTGCTGGGGACCGCTGGAGACCACCGGGATATTCACGCCCGTCCCCACGTTGCAGCACAGCGACCCAGCTTTCTACGGCTGGCGGATGTTGTCTTCATCCGCCACAACGCCTACCACGGCCCTCTGCGGCCCCCTTTCGACGGCCCGTTCCATGGCCCGCCCCCCACCCCCCGGTGGGGATGCCCTCGCCCTCGTTGGGGCCCCTACCCTCTTCTGCGGCCTCCTTCCTACGGCCCATTCCGTGGCCCGGCCCTCGCCTGCGGCCCCACCCTCCTTGGCCCCTTTGGTGCTTCCTCCCGGACGCGAGGATTGTGTCCATGGTTGAATTCTGGGGGGGCTTGTGTGAGTGATCACTAATTATCTAGGTTACATAATTCACTCATGGAACTACGGGTTGGGGGTATTGTTTCCACACGGACACATATGATGTTGACTACTTATTGTGTGCCCCCCTTTCTTCTTTTTCTTTGCTTCCCGGTCTTCAAGCCGACCACATGTGCTTTTCTCCTGCTTAATAAAGCCAACTTCGTACCTTCGATGCACCGCCTCTGACTCCCTTCTCTCTGCACTACAACACACAGCATATTACTCCGAAAACACGCCGTGCATTGTTTCTGATACAGCACATAGCTTGACATGTTCTTTCTTAAGTGTTTACCGCTAGAACAGTGCCATTATTATATATATAACAACTTAAGCCTCCAGCAGACATCCTGCTGAATACACAGACACACAGCTGCGACTGTAAATGGAGACGATAGTTTGGGACGTGTCACGTGTGCCGGAGAATATAGGTTGGGGCGTGTCACGTGTGCTGGAGATGATTCTGGATCTGCTTCTTAGCAACCCCCTGTTTTTTCTTTTTTTTGTTGAGATATGGGTACGGAAGAAAAAGAGAGAGTTTTGTTTTCTGACACTTTGTGACACACCAGGGACACATATTTATGTATAAAAGACATCAAAAAGTGCATTTTGCATAATAGGACCCCTTTAAGTACTGTACTGCTCCACTCCATAGAATGTATATATAAATGGACGTAGTGTCCGTGACGTCACCCATTGGATTCTGCAGAGTTGCCGAGAAGCCCTTTGTAGGCGGAGTCGGCCACTAACGGCTCGACAGTGATGTCAGAGTCTAACTGCTCCAGCCTGATCCAAATAAGGGAAAAGAGGCGGAGCCGAGGCGGGACCTGCTGCCTCCGAGCTGGAAGTAACAGAGCTAGCTCAGGCTAAGAAGCTAAGCTAACATGAAATACATGCATACCAATTTACTGTGTGGCACTTTGGTTTTGATAAAACAGTGTTCCACTATATAAATGTTACATTCACAATCAAACGACACAATCTGCAAGAGAATTAGCTATTTTTTGTTATTCACACGTTAATAAAATAAAAGAAGTACCAATACATAGCAGAACAATTTATTGTAATTTATTTAGCTAATACTACAGCGGGCTGCAGGCAAACCAAGTCCGCGTTTCGCTGCATTCCTTGATCTCCAGTTATAACACCGGACTCCGCTGGCCGGAGCCGCAGGGGGCTAGCTCCGGGACGCCGGCTGGAGCTAGCCCCCTGCGGCTCCGTTAGCTCCGGCTGCCACCATTGGGATAATTGGGTCCTCTTTTAACATTTGCTCCCGTTTAGCATTATGGGCGTCATAGCCATAGACTATAAAAGTCTTACCCAAGGCTGAATCATAAACTAAACTGTATATGTATGTACAAAGGGTTATGTCCCTTAGCTGGCTAATAAGCTATATAACAAGCACACAAACACCTGCTAACGGGGTTAACATGTATAATATTATCATTTTAGACTTCTTGGAAGTTCTGTTAGTACATTCAACCGCACAGCACGACATTTTAATTGTCTGGTATTTGTAACAACATTCCCTAAAAGGCACAAAGGGTCAAGTACAGGAACTACAACTAGCTAACGTTGTAGCCTAGCAGAGTGGACAAGTTGTTATTAGCTGACAGTGAGGCACGTACCTGTCCATCAAAGTGACCACGCCCTAATATATGCAAAAACGTTAAGACCTAATATAAATAAAAGGGTTGCGTTATAAAACAATTCACTCAACAATTAATAATCATTAAGGTGGAATCCAACTATATCCCGAATAATTTGTATTGCATCCAGAGGTAGAAACATGTTTATTACTGCTGTAAAGTTGGGCATTTTAACATGGGGGTCTATGGAAATTCATCCTTTCTGCAGTCATCGCCTATCGACCAATAGATGAACTGCAGTTTATGGCACTTCCTTATTGGCGTCCCACGGCTCTGCCCCAGAATTTGCCGCTTGCTCCACTCCCATTCAGGCAAATAGTGTTTCGCTAAACTGAACAGCCAATAGGAGTGATTTATTTTTGCCGACAGCCTCCGCTGCCAATTCAACAAGGTGAATCGGCAGTGGAGGGTGTCGGCACGGCCAAAAAGACACAATGGTGCGGGACACACCAATCTCAGTAGGGCGACATCGACGGCCAGAGATCTATCGACGGTCAAAATCGGCTCGGTGTGTCAGGGCCTTTAGACATAGAATATGTATCATGACCTCACAAAGCCAAAATATACAAAGAGTATTTTTAATGTAGTGAAGAACAGTAGTGTGTGAATGAATCATGTGCCTCTGCAGCAGGGTTTACCTCCCAGTAGTGTTTCCCTGAGGAGAAGCCTGGGTTGGCGAGGACACAGTAATTGTAACTGAACCTCTCCGGATTATCAGGAAGCCTCCGCAGCAGAGCCCCACAGCTCACCGCTGTGTCCCCATGGAGCTCCAACATGGGGTGAGCAGTCTGAGGATCCAGCCTCAACAGCTCCGGAGCTGGCAGGAGGAGGAGGAGGATATTACCAGTTAGAGAAGTAAAGGTAGACACACACAAACAGAGATAAAGTAATATGGTTACATAGTAATATGAACCTGGCTGGACTTTTCTCTGCAGTCTCTTCCACACGGTGAGTTTAATGTCATTGTGGTTAAAATCTGTTTTAAAGTTCAGAGAGCTGAAGACCCTCTCCTTCTTGTTCTGGAGCTCCTGTATTTCTCTGAACCTGAGGAGGAAAGGAGGAGGCAGAACAAGATGAGGACACAGTAAGGAGGAGAAGGCAGGACAGAGAATAAGTTTAATATTTATTACTGAAAGTTAAATAGCTCTACATGTTCATTGAAAACATATTGCTTGTTTGGTTGTTACCTCGGAGCAATGGATCCATATTTCTGTAAACACAAATAGAAGAATAAATTATTATTATTATAAGAGATTTTTCATTATAAATACATCATTGTTTAGTTTATATTGGCATGACCATCCTGGTCAATGATATTAATTAAGGGACTGATCAGAGACTCTTACGGCCCGTCCACAGCACACAGCGGCGTGCGTTGTCGCTTGCCAGCGGGCATGTCTGAAGCTAGACCAACGACCAATCACCTGAATCTCCCGCCCCGGACACACAAGCAGTGGTTTGATTGGCTAGAGCTTGTACTGGCATATGATTCGAATGGCTGACGCTTCCGTCAAAGCTTCAAAAGTTGAACATTGCTCAACTTTTGCAGCGAGCCTCTTTCACACACAGCATCATACCTTCTTTAACGTACTGTCATTCCTTCCTTCATTTACTATCATACATAAATAACTATTCTCTCTCACACACAAAAACCAATTCTCTTAAACGCACCATCATACTCTCGTGCACACACCACTATTGTCTTTCACAAACAACTATTAGAACATTAGAACATTATAATAGTGTATGTGAAAGAGGATAGTAGTATGTGTGTAATCGGTAAACAATGTATGTAAGACAGAAAAATAACCTTTGTAAGAGGGAATAGTATTTCATGTTAATAACAATAGTCATATATGTAAAACAGAATAGCAGTGAATGAAAGGCCGAATAATGGCTTATAAGAGGTACTAATAAGTTCATGTGAATGACTATAGGTATGTGTATAAAACAGAATGATAGGGTGTGTGCATAAGAACAGTTATGTGAGTGAGAGAGTATGATTGAAAAGGAAGTGAGTTTCGAAAAGGATGTTGGACTAAATTCTCAGTTCCTGATTGGCTCTACGTTTTTTGTTTGACGGACACCGCCCACAATGGCAGTAGACTACTACTAATTTTCCCTGTGCAACCTGAAGTAAAAGGATCAAGTCCGTCAGAAAGCAGTGACTGTAAGTGTAAGCCTGACACTTACACTGGCTGTAAGGATTAGTAACATGTATTGTGTTTATGTGATGACAATTAGAGATGTTTAAACTGCGTTAAAATGCGTTAGCATTTGCGCTAGCATACACGCTAGCATTAGCCATACTAGCCTGTATACATGCTTATTGCACAGCTAGCATTAGCTATATTTACCTTGTTTACACTTAGCAGTCCTATGTGTTAATCTGTGTATGTTACACTTGCATGTATGAGATCCATAAGTGCCTTGTATCTTCTTTTGTTATAGTTTAACTCCGTTTGAATGTCAGTAGACTGCAGATAAGTCAATAAAGGAGCATGGCTGCTGATTCCCTGGTTCTCAAAAGACTTTGGCTGGCTGTTTAATCTCTGTTCACACTGAGACAGGACAGCACATATGCCCCTTTCACACCAGCGCCTTTTCAGCTCCGGCTCGGAGCTAGAGCCTGAAAAGCGCCGGGTTTTCCTGTTCACACCGCAGCGGCGCCGGCTCTTAGCTCCGGAATCCGCTTCATTTCCAGCTCCAAAAAATTGTCGGTCCAGAGGCAAGAGCTTTGGAGCTAAGAGGCGACGTCGCTTATGTCTCTCTTACATCGAGGCGTGCAGGAAACTAAACCCACCTCCCATGGGTCGACTGTCATGCCTGCCTACAAGCAGTAGTGCCTATAAACACACTTTATAAAGTCAGGCAACATTAACCAGGCTTCGTGTGATTCTGTTTATTTGTACCTTACTTTGACCATCCGTTCACTGTTATCGATCATTGTGGAGAGAGGCAGACGTGTTGTTTTGTATTATTTCAGTTATCGGATGCAAGTAGTCAGTTTAGCTTCGGTTGCTATGCTAACATCACCCGTTTTATACCAGAGAAACTTTCATAACAGCGTTGTGATACCAAACAGTGTCAATTCAGACTGACACACATTCACTTAGGCTAAGGGGAACTGGGGATATGCATCAGCTGCTTGTGTGAGTCGGACAGTGAATACTTTAGAGCGGCCGCTGCAGTGTGAGCTAACCGGGAGCTAACGAGAGAATAAACTCCCGTGGAAGAGCAGCCAGCACTGCAGTGGTCGGTAAATGCTGCAGAAACACATTAATAAACAATGAACCACGGCACTCTGGAGCGAAGTATAAGGTTGGAGAAGTCGTTATTCAATTTATTCTGGCTTCGTGTGATTAAAAGCAACACGATCATCAACCCGACGCTGTTGTTGTTGTTGTTGTGAGCTGCCGTTGGGGAGAAAATCAGCGATGTAAACGGTGACGTCATGACGCAGCAGAGGCAGCTCTGGGGCGCCAGTGGGCGGTGTGCACAGAGCGGGAGCTGAAAAGGGAAACCGGAGCTGAACCAGAAAAGCTCCCGCTCGGAGCTAGAAACTGAAAAGCGCTGGTGTGAAAGCCGCAATAGAGAGAACAGTAGCCTACACCTAGTGTGTACATACAAGCAGGTCACACAGTATGATCACAAATAGATTTTTTTTGGATTAAATATGATCTATTCTTATGTAACAAGACATGAAACTATAAGTGTTAATTAAGTCTAAAAAGTAGGTACTACTGTCTTATTGAGCCCATATTGAGCAGATTGACCAAAACTCATGTACAACAACTTCCTTACTTGCAATAAATAAGCACTAATTAGAGGGTTATTGAGGGAAAACTCTCAACTAATGGCCTTACTTGTATAATCTGGTCATGTAGAATAAGTCGTTAGTAAGTGTTTTATAATGACTAATAAAGGGCCAATATACTGCTAATATGCATGTTAATTATCAACTAGTTGATGGTGAATTTATGTACCTTAATATAGTGTTACCAAAAGTTCTTATTGCAGCTCAAATGTAGCCGTGCTCTGAGCAGCTTCAGGCTTTGTTTTCAAGGCTGTAAAGCAGTCAAGGAATGAATATTTAAACTGGCTTCCTGTTGGATCAACCTGACTTCCTTTTAAAGTATACTCTCTCACAACCAGTACAATGTCCTCTCACATAAACTGTCTTAAGATCTCAAAAACACAAGGGTTGCAGTCGAAACCACCTTTGTTGTAGTCCAACAATCAGCTCCTATCGTCTAACCCAGGGGTCTGCAACCTTTTTCACCAAAAAAGCCATTTTGCCCCCTTTTCCACCAATTGTTTTTGTCTGGAGCCGCAAAACGTATTTGATAGCTTGATAGCTTATAAAGTTGTATATATTGTTACATCATAGACAAAAACTACAGTTTTTTTGCATTTATTATTTATTACATTATAGAAAATGGTGTACCTCTAATAATAAACAAATAACTCTTATAAGGAGAACACAAAAAAATACACAGGCCCACTTTAAAATAAATCAACACAGCACTTGGGGAGTCCTCTGCACATTTGAAGAAAATGAATATAATTGAAATCGGCCCACTTTGAAATAAATAAAACGAGTTAACTGATTGAATTATGACTGAAGATCGTCAGCTGTCTTCCTCTTCTTCCGTGTTTTTCCTCCAATACGTAAAGGCTGCAGCACCTTTGAGAACTTTTCTCCACATATCAAACATACCGGTAAGCCAGCATCGTTTGCTGTGCAAGCATATAACTCTAACCAAGCAGAATTAAACCCTCTGTGTTCCTCAGATTATTTTCTTTGATTTATCCATAGTTCGCTCATCGAGCCGGGGGTCAGGTTATTCGCCTGCAAGAAAAGGCGATGGTGCGGGACCGTAGCAGGATATGACGCATATTTGAGTTGACCTAAAATAAATATATATAAATAGTATCACCTCAAAATACAAGATACGAAACATTTTCAACCGTGCAACAAAATATAAATAGTCCTACAAATATTTTTATTTTATTTTATTTCCTTCTTATTTTTGTCTAAGCTCAAGGGAGCCAGAACAGAGGGCTTAAAGAGCCACATGCGGCTCGAGAGCCGCGGGTTGCCGACCCCAGTTTCCACTGGGTCCATCTGTGTCGTGTTACGGCTGCGCCGCGGCGTTCACAATGATCGCGGCCACTCTAGTCAATGGGTGCTATTCCACCAGACGCGGCGCGTTACGGCTCAGAAGCGTCTCGGCGCAGGGCTCCTCTAAAATTAGGATGAATCCTATTTTGACGCGACGCAGCGGTAAAGTAACACACACACACCCACTACTACTATACCCTCATACATACTACAATTCCTCTCTCACACACACTATCATTCTCTCTCACACACACCACTATACCCTCATACATACAACGCTCTCACACACACCTGAAACGCTCTCACACACACATATGAAATGCTCTCATATATACATGTGGCACGCGTGCACACACACATGTAACGCTCTCACACACACACACACACACACACACACACACACACACACACACACACACACACACACACACACATGAAACACTCTCACACACACATGAAATGCTCTCATATACACATATTGTGAGAGGGATTTCAGTTGAAACGGAAGTCGTTTTAAAAAAACTGCGAAGAAGCGCAAATTCGTTCCATCATGTCTGCTCAGCAGCCTGCACAAAGCTTAACTGAGAAAGCAGCGTTGTTAAATAATATCTATTAGAACGCTATTGAACGTGGCCACAACCGGGCCGCAAACGCCTGTTGGAACTGCAAGTGGGAACATCCTGGACGGTATCGTCCCTCTTCCCGTCCCATGGTGGGCAACGGCCCACTACAGCTCCCCTTACCCCTCGATTCCACCGGGTCCGCCTGCGACGCGTTACGGCTGCACCGGGGTTTTAGTCCGGCCTCCTCCGGCGTCATAAACTACCGGGCAGGTTTCAGAAGCGGAGCGTCTTGCCTGCCGGCTCAACACACTCTCACTCCCTAAGCGTCCAATAGCGACGTTTGGTCAGTGTCCGTGGCGTCCAATTGTGACGCTCCTAGGCTCCTTCAGCGTCATAAAGGGACGCAAATAGCTTTCAACTGATTGCAATGTATTCCCATCTGCGTCGGGATTTGACGCTCATGGAAGCACGGCATTCGTTTATGCCGGCTGCCCTTAAAGGCAATGTGAGCATCCATTCCCATTGGATAACGGAGAATTTTACACCCGGAAGTAAGTACTCCTCTTACTGTCGATTGATTTTACAGTGATATCTGCACTACTCATCGACTAAAAAACACCAGATTATCCTTGTTAATTACACAACATTGATTGGTTTAAATTGTGTGCAATGCTTTTGTATTTTTCCCCTTCGATTCGGAGAAACAAATATGTTTTCTGAGTAAAGGATGGCAGAAGACACTACGCTACCCAGAATCCCCAGCTATCATTTGGCCTACACCATGTGCTCTGTTTGACAAACCCCGTTTTTTTCACCATTCATTCCGATGGCTGGCGTCTATGTCACGTGATCTTCAAATGTCTCCCTGCAGAAAAAGAAAACATGGCCGAAATTCGTTTTATTCTGGGTGTAAAATGCCTATTTTAAAGTTAGTTTGGCCATTAAAATGCGTTTTGATGTCATTTGATGCGAGAAATATGAGTTGTTATTTCAGATTATGTGTGCAGTGGATGTACATGATCTTTAGTTTGCTAGTTATTACGAAGATTACTTCAGGAAATCGCGACGTTTTCATTGTTACCAAGGTGGTTGCTAGGGACGCTGCTATCGATATTATTTCTGTTATGTTGTGTAACTGTTTAATGGTGTTATCTTTATTGCTACCCCCTCCCCCGTCAATGTATAGTGTTGGTCCACAGCCTAAACATATTAGTTTAACAAAATCCGCATCTAAAGATACGTTATTTCCCCCCTGTGCAATTCCAGGCTCACATCTCAGAGCACATCGTCATTAACAAATACCGGAAACAGACCAAAATAATAATAATACCTTATTCCGAGTGTGCTTGCTTTTCTCTTTGAAAGTCATCACATAACGGCATTGTAATACACGGTTCGGCTGCATTACATATTACATATATGCCGTAGTTCTGTATTTATAGAGCCCTGATGAGAAGACAAACATGAGGAACTGAAAACGTGACGTGGATCATAAATATATCAGCCATTAAACAACATCTTACATTTCTTTTCACACAATACGTCTCCTTGCAGTATCAACACTAATTCGGCTCACTTTTATATTTGATCCAGTTGGTAGATAGGCTGTATTTACACCATAAAGGTGCACAGTTGATATAAAGGGACACCTGGTGGTTAAAGCATGTTATTGAATTTCAATATTTTTAATATTAGATATTAATACGATCCCTATAAAGTATATTCATTACTCGTTATTCTCTACTAATTGTTAATTAAAGACTGTATGTAATGACTATTTTGCACATCCCTTTCAAGATTTCAAGATTTTCTAAGGTTTATTGACATATCATATAGGCCTACACAACTGTGGTGTAGTTCTGCACTGAATGAAAAACTTGGGTTGCAGGTTCCTCAATAGTGCATTACAAGACATCTATCAATATGTGTGCATACCTCCAGCAATGTTAACTATGTTGAAGCACTTATTTTAACTGATATTATACATAATGTATTATACTCTTATGAGATGTATGTAGATATTTCATCTCCGGCCTTGTCAGGTATTGAACAATCAATAAATAAAGAACATAGAATTGTTGAATATAAAACACAGAATTTATGTGATTATACTAAATGATTTACAAATAAACACAACTGCATATTTAACTGTTACACATGCTGATGTAACGCAAATGTTCCAACTTGGGATCAATAAAGTATATCTTATCTTAAGCTGATCGATGGCTACTGCCATATTTGCAAAATGTGCCTCTGAACCTTGACAAGTGCATGTTTCAGGCTTATCAATTAATGTAATGTAATGTTATCACAGGGGTCACACACATAAGACCAGCTGTTAAATAAAGCTCTTCTGACCTTAGCTGGCATGTGGGTATATATATATTAATACTGCCCATAATGGGCACCATTTATTAATTATATGTTTTAAATGTGAGTGTTTCCTGTCCCCTAAACCTCCAGGGATATACACAGTTTAATACTGGCAACTTCTTATTATGGGAAATACGAAAACGTCTTTTAAAACTACAACTCCCAGTTGAGACGTGCCATAGAGAACATGTTGCGAAACAGAATAGCCAGCATGTGTAGTTCTGGGGACGGGGTGGGGGAGGGGGGACGCGGTGGACCCGTTCAAATCCAGTTTTGGACAGTCTGCCGTGGTTCCATCCCATTTCAAGTGCTGTTCGAGAATCGGCTTAACCCTTGGAGCACACTCTCCAATCACAGAGCTTGAGGACTATCACGGGGTTTGTCAAGAGCACATGGTGTAGTCCAAACGATAGCTGGGGATTCTGGGTAGTGTAGTGTCTTCTGCCATCCTTTACTCCTGGGAATGGACGCTCACATTACCTTTAAGGGCAGCCGACATAAACGAATGCCGTGCTTCCATGAGCGTCAAATCCCGACGCAGATGGGAATACATTGCAATCAGTTGAAAGCTATTTGCATCCCTTTATGACGCTGAAGGAGCCTAGGAGCGTCACAATTGGACGCCACGGACACTGACCAAACGTCGCTATTGGACGCTTAGGGAGTGAGAGTGTGTTGGCCGGCTCGCAGTTTTTGTTGATTTGGGCATATTTCCTGGACAGGCTACTTTGTACAGACAAAGTTAATAATATGTGTAATAGTCCAGTTATAAACGACATGAATCAAAGATGTGTTGCTGTATTTTAGTGGTAAAAAAATGCATTCATCATCATAATTATTCTATATAATTTACACAGTGCCTGTAAACCGGAGGAGAACGCTGGCATTTCTCCTCCTACTTGAAAGACTACGGAGGGATAGGGTCTGCAAATTAGTTTATTTGGGGGATGGGCCGGATGCTGTCACCGGTCTACTTACTGCCTGACGCCTCTGCAACGCCTCGTGTCGCGTGGAAAAATAGACTTGAATCCTATTTCGAGCGGCGAGACGCTTCTGGGACCCCGCTGAGGCCAGGATATTATTTAACAACGCTGCTGCCTCAGTTAAGCTTTGTGCAAGCTGCGTGCAAGCTGCTGAGCAGACATGATGGAACAAGCGCAAACGGACAAAATATTGTTTTAGCTTTTTTTTTTTTTTTTTAAATGTCTTCCGTTTCAACTAAAATCCCTCTCACAACATACTGAAATTGCATTTCATGTGTATATGATAGCGCTTCATTTGTGTATAAGAGATTGTTTCTTATGTGTGTGAGAGTGTTTCACATGTGTATATGAGAGCATTTCAGTGTGTGATAGCAACCCAGTCTCACGGCATTTCGTGTTCACCAACACGTATTTTAATCTATTGATTCGTGTTCACCATCACGATTTGCCCCTTTTTATCGTGTTGCACAGCACGATTTTAAAAGCAATGTATTTCTACTGGTAACGTGTTTCGTGCCTGCGGGCTGCAGCACATCTTTTTCTCCGGTCTGGTCGTGAAAGACCGGAAGCTGTGTGGTTCATAAAAACATGTTCTTACTCAATATCAAGCCACAGTTATTGCTTTTATTTTAAATCGTATAATTTCGGACTTTTGTTGTCGTCTGTGAGGAAAATAAATGGGGCTCAGAGCCTCAGGATACTGAAATCTGTATTTTTTAAATCTTTTTTTCCTTCTAATTTGTTATTCTTTTCAAAATAACACACTGTTATTTACTCACCAATAACACACAATTATCCTTGCTTTTATTTATTGGTTTAATTCCATAATCTCGGGCTTTTTTGGTGTCCGTCAGGAACTGAATTTCAAAATAAATATAACCGGAAACAGACGTAGGCATTTCGAGCGATTACCCAAGATCCTCAGCTATGGTTTTAAGCTCGCTGATTGGATGTGTTAGCCGCAATGCATGCTGGGATTTGGTGTTTATATTATATGAAATCCGGAAAACATTTAAAAAGTATAAAATAATACTTAATTCCGAGTGCTCTTGCTTTTCTCTTTGAAAGTCATCACATAACGGCATTGTAATACACGGTTCGGCTGCATTGCATATTACATATCTGCCGTAGTTCTTTATTTAGAGAGCCCTGATGAGAAGACCTTTGGAAAAACTGGAAGAAATGGCGCCGAAACTGAATACTTGACGTGGATCATAAATATATAAACAATTAAACAACATCTTCAATTTCTCTTCACACAATACGTCTCCTTGCAGTATCAACACTAATTCGGCTGACTTTTACATTTGATCTAATTCATAGATAGGTTATATTTACACCATAACGGTGCACAGCTGATAGAAAAGGACTGTAGTTTTCAAAGATATTACTGATTTTCTTTGAATGTAAGAATGTAAATACTGAGTCTGAAATAGTATAGCAATATGCTGTAAAATGATGTGAAAGCATGCATAAAACCATACATCTTCAGATGTTGTACATACACACTAATAATACAAAGTTATTATGGCTGTGTGCACCTTGTGTGCACCTCCTAGTGGTTAAAGCACGTTATTGAATTATTGTACAGAGTACATACTTTCATAGGGGGAAAGTATAAATATAGAAATATAGAATATAAAAAATCAAGAAGATACTATAAGTGATCTCTACAATAAAACAGTTTAGTGCAGAATGCACAGATATTAATAGGAGGAGGTGCAAAACAGAAAAACGGATTAACCTTTATTTAAACATTAAATATTAAGCCTGATAAAGTAATTAACGTCTAATATATTGCTTTCCTGCAATGTTAACTATGTTGAAGCACTTATTTTAACTGATATTATACACATTAATTATACTCTTATGTATGTAGATAGAATAAGAAATGTGCAGAATATGACAGTTTAATGGTGGAGGTACACACATATTGATAGATGTCTTGTAATGCACTGTTGAGGAACCTGTGACCCAAGTTTTTCATTCATTGCATAACTACACCGTAGTTGTGTATGATATGTCAATAAACCTTTGAAAATCTTGAAAGGGATGTGCAAAATAGCCATAATATACAGTCTTTAATTAACTATTAGTAGAGAATAACGAGTAATGAATATACTTTATGACTTGTTTCCATTCATGTCAATTGCAGATACATGTTTAGTCTTCTCAAGCACCAACTATCAAATATCTCTCCTGATTGTTGGCACTTGACAATCACCTTACCTGAATTTTACTCAGGTGTAACTAAAGTCTGATGTAAGGGTTGTTTATATTTCACATAATTAATCAGAATCTGCAAAGTAACTCAAATAAATGCAGTGGAGTAAAAATACCAGCTTAACCTCTGAATTGTAGTGGAGTAGAATTACAAAGTAGCAATGAGCTGTCATGTGGGTATATATTAATGCTATATATTAATGCTGCGCATTATGGACAGCGATTTTCACCCATTTATTAATTATATGTTTTACATTTGATAACACCAATGTGTTTACTAATGGCAACTTCTAATTGTGGGAAAAACGAAAACATTCAGTAGAGACGTCCCATAGAACATTTTGCGAAACACAATAGCCAGCATGTGTAGTTCTGGGGGGGTGTTCGATTCCAGTTTTGGATAATCTGGCGTGGTTTCGTTCCATTTCACACAGCTGTTTGACGCTCTGCGTAACCTTACGGGACTGTAGTCCTAAACGATAGCTGGGGATTATGGGTAGTGTAGTGTCTTCGGCCATCCTAAACTCAGAAATGTTGACAATCGCAATGATGCTCGAAATGTCCCTTACAGGCCTACGTCTGTTTCCGGTTATTTCTATTTTGAAATTCAGTTCCTGACGGACACCAAAAAAGCCCGAGATTATGGAATTAAACCAATAAATAAAAGCAAGGATAATTGTGTGTTATTGGTGAGTAAATAACAGTGTGTTATTTTGAAAAGAATAACAAATTAGAAGGAAAAAATATTTAAAAATACAGATTTCAGTATCCTGAGGCTCTGAGCCCCATTTAATTTCCTCACAGACGGCAACAGAAGTCCGAAATTATACGATTTAAAATAAAAGCAATAATTGTGGCTTGATATTGAGTAAGAACACGTTTTTATGAACCACACAGCTTCCGGTCTTCCACGACCCGACCGGAGAAAAAGACGTGCTGCAGCCTGCAGGCACGAAACACGTTACCAGTAGAAATACATTGCTTTTAAAATCGTGCTGTGCAACACGAAAAAAAGGGGCAAATCGTGATGGTGAACACGAATCAATAGATTAAAAATCGTGTTGGTGAACACGAAATGCCGTGAGACTGGGTTGGTGATAGGGATGTTAAGATTCACCGATTCGCATCGGTGCACCGGCATAAACATTCAAGATGCGAGTGCACCGGTTGTAGCACATCGGCTACAGTTTTGGGTTGAACTCGTTTGGGTTGAATGCATCGATTGTAGCGTCTTTGCATCGATAAAAAAACGATTCATTCATATATTATCCTCTCATCCTGTCAGCGGTCAGCGGAGACGATCTTTGATCTTTGCTTCGCACTACGGAGGCCGAGAGTCTCAGTTATCAACACACATGGAAGTCGAGGAGAAAGAGAAACACAGCCCACCGAAAAATACCTACAAATCAAACGTTTGGCAACACTTCGGATTGTTCAAGAAAGACGGAAAACTTGAAAAATCGCTCGCTAATTGTAAACGATGCCGAGCCGCTTTAAAGTACACAAGTAGTACGAGGAACTTAGTGACGCACATAAAGAGGCGACATGGGGTCTGCGGCTGAAAAAAGAAACCTGAAAGTTAGACATATGAGTGCAATCACTCAGTGAGGTGTTCTGTCAGAGAGAGTGGAGTTTAGTTTACAGCAGCCTGTGACGGCCAATAATAGTTCAAATGTCTTCCTTATGTAAGCAGTTATGAAAGACCTGTTTGTGAAAGGTTTTTTGTATTCTTTATTGTTCACATAGAAACCACTGCTTTCTGCTCACTGGTGAGTTAGCCTATGGATGAGTGTTAAGCACATCAGGCTGGCAGCTGTATGGGCATTGCACTATGGTAGCTGTTATTTGCACATTGTTAATCAGGCAATGCATCCTTAAATTGTTTAACTGTGAGGTGTTATACAATTGTACTGTACTCTGGAGAGTTTTTTAAGGTAAAAAAGAAACAGCATGATGGGATACGCAGTACTAGTAGAGAGAACCAAATATGTAAAGCACTTTTTTGTTAATTTATGATTTGCTGCATATGAGGAATAAAACAAAAATCCTCTGTCGTACCATATTGAAGTATCATTATTTTGCATTGTGTTGAATCACATCGCCTGGTGTTTCAAATGTATCGTTAATGTATCGTATCGTGGCAACGTATCGAGATGTGAATCACATCGGCATCAGTGATGGAGATGAACATCCCTAGTGTGTGAGTGAGTTTCATATGTTTGTGTGAGAGCGTTTCATGTGTGTGTGTGTGTGTGTGTGTGTGTGTGTGTGTGCGTGCATTTCACATGTGTATATGTGAATAACTTTGGATTTCATTTGTGTGACAGCGTTTCATATGTGTATATGAGAGATTTTTACACATGTTTGTAAATTATTTTGGTTTGATTTGTGTGTGTGTGTGAGAGTGTTTCACCTGTATTATCTCTCTCAGTCTGAGCTGTAGTTATCAGAGCCTCTCAGTCTGAGCTGTAGTTATCAGAGCCTCTCAGTGTGAGCTGTAGTTATCAGAGCCTCTCAGTCCAGAGCCTCTCAGTGTGAGCTGTAGTTATCAGAGCCTCTCAGTCCAGAGCCTCTCAGTCTGAGCTGTAGTTATCAGAGCCTCTCAGTCTGAGCTGTAGTTATCAGAGCCTCTCAGTCTGAGCTGTAGTTATCTGAGCCTCTCAGTCTGAGCTGTAGTTATTAGAGCCTCTCAGTCTGAGCTGTAGTTATCTGAGCCTCTCAGTCTGAGCTTTAGTTATCAGAGCTTAGTCTGAGCTGTAGTTATCTCTCTCAGTCTGAGCTGTAGTTATCAGAGCCTCTCAGTCTGAGCTGTAGTTATCAGAGCCTCTCAGTGTGAGCTGTAGTTATCAGAGCCTCTCAGTCCAGAGCCTCTCAGTGTGAGCTGTAGTTATCAGAGCCTCTCAGTCCAGAGCCTCTCAGTCTGAGCTGTAGTTATTAGAGCCTCTCAGTCTGAGCTGTAGTTATCTGAGCCTCTCAGTCTGAGCTTTAGTTATCAGAGCTTAGTCTGAGCTGTAGTTATCTCTCTCAGTCTGAGCTGTAGTTATCAGAGCCTCTCAGTCTGAGCTGTAGTTATCTGAGTCTCTCAGTGTGAGCTGTAGTTATCAGAGCCTCTCAGTGTGAGCTGTATTATCAGAGCCTCTCAGTCTGAGCTGTAGTTATCAGAGCCTCTCAGTCTGAGCTGTAGTTATCAGAGCCTCTCAGTCTGAGCTGTAGTTATCAGAGCCTCTCAGTGTGAGCTGTAGTTATCAGATCCTCTCAGTGTGAGCTGTAGTTATCTCTCTCAGTCTGAGCTGTAGTTATCAGAGCCTCTCAGTCTGAGCTGTAGTTATCAGAGCCTCTCAGTGTGAGCTGTAGTTATCAGAGCCTCTCAGTCTGAGCTGTAGTTATCAGAGCCTCTCAGTGTGAGCTGTAGTTATCAGAGCCTCTCAGTCCAGAGCCTCTCAGTGTGAGCTGTAGTTATCAGAGCCTCTCAGTCCAGAGCCTCTCAGTCTGAGCTGTAGTTATCAGAGCCTCTCAGTCTGAGCTGTAGTTATCAGAGCCTCTCAGTCTGAGCTGTAGTTATCTGAGCCTCTCAGTCTGAGCTGTAGTTATTAGAGCCTCTCAGTCTGAGCTGTAGTTATCTGAGCCTCTCAGTCTGAGCTTTAGTTATCAGAGCTTAGTCTGAGCTGTAGTTATCTCTCTCAGTCTGAGCTGTAGTTATCAGAGCCTCTCAGTCTGAGCTGTAGTTATCAGAGCCTCTCAGTGTGAGCTGTAGTTATCAGAGCCTCTCAGTCCAGAGCCTCTCAGTGTGAGCTGTAGTTATCAGAGCCTCTCAGTCCAGAGCCTCTCAGTCTGAGCTGTAGTTATTAGAGCCTCTCAGTCTGAGCTGTAGTTATCTGAGCCTCTCAGTCTGAGCTTTAGTTATCAGAGCTTAGTCTGAGCTGTAGTTATCTCTCTCAGTCTGAGCTGTAGTTATCAGAGCCTCTCAGTCTGAGCTGTAGTTATCTGAGTCTCTCAGTGTGAGCTGTAGTTATCAGAGCCTCTCAGTGTGAGCTGTATTATCAGAGCCTCTCAGTCTGAGCTGTAGTTATCAGAGCCTCTCAGTCTGAGCTGTAGTTATCAGAGCCTCTCAGTCTGAGCTGTAGTTATCAGAGCCTCTCAGTGTGAGCTGTAGTTATCAGAGCCTCTCAGTGTGAGCTGTAGTTATCTCTCTCAGTCTGAGCTGTAGTTATCAGAGCCTCTCAGTCTGAGCTGTAGTTATCAGAGCCTCTCAGTGTGAGCTGTAGTTATCAGAGCCTCTCAGTCTGAGCTGTAGTTATCAGAGCCTCTCAGTGTGAGCTGTAGTTATCAGAGCCTCTCAGTCCAGAGCCTCTCAGTGTGAGCTGTAGTTATCAGAGCCTCTCAGTCCAGAGCCTCTCAGTCTGAGCTGTAGTTATCAGAGCCTCTCAGTCTGAGCTGTAGTTATCAGAGCCTCTCAGTCTGAGCTGTAGTTATCTGAGCCTCTCAGTCTGAGCTGTAGTTATTAGAGCCTCTCAGTCTGAGCTGTAGTTATCTGAGCCTCTCAGTCTGAGCTTTAGTTATCAGAGCTTAGTCTGAGCTGTAGTTATCTCTCTCAGTCTGAGCTGTAGTTATCAGAGCCTCTCAGTCTGAGCTGTAGTTATCAGAGCCTCTCAGTGTGAGCTGTAGTTATCTCTCTCAGTGTGAGCTGTAGTTGTCAGAGCCTCTCAGTCTGAGCTGTAGTTATCAGAGCCTCTCAGTGTGAGCTGTAGTTATCTCTCTCAGTGTGAGCTGTAGTTATCAGAGCCTCTCAGTCTGAGCTGTAGTTATTAGAGCCTCTCAGTGTGAGCTGTAGTTATCAGAGCCTCTCAGTGTGAGCTGTAGTTATCAGAGCCTCTCAGTGTGAGCTGTAGTTATCAGAGCCTCTCAGTGTGAGCTGTAGTTATCAGAGCCTCTCAGTCTGAGCTGTAGTTATCAGAGCCTCTCAGTCTGAGCTGTAGTTATATGAGCCTCTCAGTCTGAGCTGTAGTTATCAGAGCCTCTCAGTCTGAGCTGTAGTTATCAGAGCCTCTCAGTCTGAGCTGTAGTTATCTGAGTCTCTCAGTGTGAGCTGTAGTTATCAGAGCCTCTCAGTGTGAGCTGTATTATCAGTAGGGTTGGGTATCGTTTGAATTTCCACGATTCCGATTCCGATTCTACTTTTCGATTCCGGTTCTTAACGGTTCTCGATTCCGATTCTTTGAGGGGCAGGGTAAAAAAATGATACATGCTTCTTCCACCAAAAAAATTACATTTATTCGAGAAACTTTTACACAGGTAAGGCAAATGTCAGCCTTATGAACGGAGGTACCGTGGGACTTGCCCTTCCCATGTACGGGAGTCCGCTCAATGGAAATGCGATGTCAAGTTCCGATGTCAAGTTCCTGTCAGCGGCTAGACATATGTTACCAGTGTTTACCAGTGTTGCCAGGGGCATGATAACATCCTCCACTGGAGGTTGGGTGTTGCTGCTGTGAATAAGGCCGACTATGGGTGCCGATGGGCGGACGGTAAAGCACCGCAAAGTAGACCCCCTTTAAGTGTAGCCAGGGGCACGAGAAACATCCTCCATGGAGGTTGGGTGCTGCTGCTGTGAAGAAGGCCGACTATGGGTGCTGATGGGCGGACGGTAAAGCACCGCAAAGTAGACCCCCTTTAAGTGTAGCCAGGGGCACGAGAAACATCCTCCATGGAGGTTGGGTGCTGCTGCTGTGAAGAAGGCCGACTATGGGTGCTGATGGGCGGACGGTAAAGCACCGCAAAGTAGACCCCCTTTAAGTGTAGCCAGTGGCACGAGAAACATCCTCCATGGAGGTTGGGTGCTGCTGCTGTGAAGAAGGCCGACTATGGGTGCCGATGGGCGGACGGTAAAGCACCGCAAAGTAGACCCCCTTTAAGTGTAGCCAGGGGCACGAGAAACATCCTCCATGGAGGTTGGGTGCTGCTGCTGTGAAGAAGGCCGACTATGGGTGCTGATGGGCGGACGGTAAAGCACCGCAAAGTATACCCCCTTTAAGTGTAGCCAGGGGCACGAGAAACATCCTCCATGGAGGTTGGGTGCTGCTGCTGTGAAGAAGGCCGACTATGGGTGCTGATGGGCGGACGGTAAAGCACCGCAAAGTATACCCCCTTTAAGTGTAGCCAGGGGCACGAGCAAAATCCTCCATGGAGGTTGGGTGTTGCTGCTGTGAATAAGGCCGACTATGGGTGCCGATGGGCGGACGGTAAAGCACCGCAAAGTATACCCCCTTTAAGTGTAGCCAGGGTCACCCTGCATGCGTCGTCAAATGTGATTGAAATGTACAGGAATCTGTCCATTTCAATCACTTTTAATGGGAGTCGTCAGTATATGGAGCTTAACCCATAATTCCCGGACGTTCCAGGCCGAATTTGGAAGCTCATATGCGGCCTGCCATGCGCCTCCACCCGTGGAAAGCAAAAAAAAGTAAAGAAAACGGTCAATTATATGTTAAAATAATCAAAAATGAAGTTTTTGAAAATTCTTGAAAAACGGCTAAGTGCCAACGGGGGAGGGGGTCAAGTCTTCGGCGCTTCGGAACGAAGCCCCGGAGACTTTTGCACTCCCCCGTTGCAATTTACAACGGAGAGGGGAAACGAGAGCTCCCCTCCTCCGTCCAAAAAATTCATTCATCTTTTCCAAGCTACCATCTGCACGAAATCGGAAACCCGGTTTTTGAGAGCACTTAGAAAAAAACGAGCTATTTTCACATGATGGGGAAATCATGGAGGAATGTATCCGCCTCATGAGCACTTTGGATCGGATGAAATTGTTGCCTGGAGGACCCCCAATCATGGTTCTCACAAAACTTTAAGTTTTCAAACTGGTGTCTGGAGGAATGCAAGGGGAGTTGTCAGGGGACTCTACCCGCCTCAAGAGGCACTATTTTGGGATACATTTTATCCATTTTCACCCCTTTTTATGGTTCTTCCAAAAAGTTAACTTAGACTTTTTCCGACTCTGGAGAAAGGTAGGGGGAGTTGTCAGGGGACTCTACCTGCCTTTTGGAACACTATTTTCGGATACAATTTATCCATTTTCACCCTTTTCTCTGGTTCTTCCAAAAGTTGACTTAAACTTTTTCCCACCCTGGATAAAGGTATGGGGAGTTGTCAGGGGACTCTACCTGCCTTTTGGAACACTATTTTCGGATACAATTTATCCATTTTCACCCTTTTCTCTGGTTCTTCCAAAAGTTGACTTAAACTTGTTCCCACCCTGGAGAAAGGTATGGGGAGTTGTCAGGGGACTCTACCTGCCTTTTGGAACACTATTTTCGGATACAATTTATCCATTTTCACCCTTTTCTCTGGTTCTTCCAAAAGTTGACTTAAACTTGTTCCCACCCTGGAGAAAGGTATGGGGAGTTGTCAGGGGACTCTACCCGCCTTATGGAACACTATTTTGGGGTACTTTTTTCCCATTTCACCCCTTTTTTCTGGTTCTCTGGTTGTGGCGGCCTCGCCCTGGCCGTCCACCCTCTGGGTACCTGACTCCCCTGCCTCCTCCGGGGGGCAGTTGAGAAGGGTTCAATGCCTCCCCGGAGGATACTGTTATCCCGGCAACCCGCCAGCAGATGAAAAGACCCACCCCTCCGCCTCTCCACCTCTTCTGAGGGACGAGGGAACCGCGCGGGGGTCTGCTGGAGGCTACTGCCGGGTGCTCCGTCCTGCGCCTCACCGGTACCCTGACTCCAGCGCGGTGTGGCGGCCTCGCCCTGGCCGTCCACCGTGCGCCCTCTGGGTCGTACCCGAAACTGTCGGGTATCCTTTGGGAGAATCAGACTCTGGAGGAACGTGAGGGGAGATTACAGGGATCTCTGCCCGCCTAACGAGTGCCTAAATGGGACACCGCACCATGATGCAAATGAAAACAAACACAGATTTGAAAATAAGCTGAGTGCGTCTTTCGTGAGTCTTTTCACGCTTCCTTCTTTTTTACCCACGATTCTGGTGACATTTTCCGGTACCGAAATGCTCAAGAATACAGGTCGGATGGCGGTCCGTTGTCCGATCTGCAATAGCTCCTACCGTGCCCTGAGCAAGCACCTACAGAGGAACCATGGTGTGCGTAACTTGGATGAAAGAAAAATTCTGCTGTTGTTGGCCAACGGACGGACCAACATTAGGCTCCATCCCTGTACCATTCTGGGATGCGAGTACCACGGCACAAGGCTGGATCGCCACTTGGCCAGAGACCATGTTGAGCTGGCCCGGGAGGAACTACATGTGGTTCAAAATCAAATGAAAATGACAGTGGCCAAGAAGGAGCTTTATGAACTCTGAATGACAAACCCCACAATAGAAATGATTACCGCTTGGGCTGTTGACACGGTGGCAGACGACGATATACTGTCACAACCTCCACCCTTGTCCCCGGTGAATGAATGTGACAACCCGGACTGCAAAGAATGGAGGCTGGAGGCTAACGCAGTGAGGGCTCAGCGGGACATATATGCTGCTGAGGTGAAATCCCTGCGCTGCAAGTTGCAGCAGAGGATAAAGGACAAGCGACAGAGGATGGATCAGCGGGCCGGGGACATGCCCGCGTTCGATGGGGAGGAACGAGAGCGGGTCATTCTGAAGAAACGACCCCGACCAGAGTCGACACCAACGAGGCTGTCCAAGTCGAAAGGTCCCTCCTGCAGCAAGTCTCCCATTCCTGCCTGCAGCACGTCTCCCATTCCCGCCTGCAGCACGTCTCCCATTCCCGCCTGCAGCAAGTCCCCCACTGGCTCTCACACCCATTCACCCAGCTCCTCAGAGCCTGCATCCATCCATACCGAGGCCTCGTCAACCTCCCCTCCCATAAATTCCCCCTGGTTCCGGGGCAGGGGCCGGGGAAATATAATGCGGGACATAACATTCCCACGGATCATGGGTAAGTGTTTTGGCTATGTGACACATGCAGTTTCTGTAACACATCATGTGTTGTCATTAAAGTACTGTTTATATTTCACAGAGGAGTATCTGCAAGGATACCGGGAGCATTATGCAGGTATCGACCCACCAGTGAGGCTCCAGGAAAACACAGTCTCCAAACTAAGCAGAGTGAAGTCGTTCCTCAGTTTCATGGCACACGGTTTCAATCGCCTGTCTGACTGGCTCTTTTTGAGGGATCTCAAGAGGATACGCGGGTGGTCCCGGAGCCTGATGAAGTCAAGCCTTCAGGTCACGACCTCCGACTTCTACATCAAGAATATATCACACTTTCTCAAGTACATGGCCGACACACCGTGCAAGGGGAGCAGGCTCAGCCAAACGGACATGATTTTAATCAAACGGGAAGTAGTTGCCATCCTGAAGTCCCTGAAGAGAAAAGTACTTATCCACCAGATGCAAGTGAAGCGTGACAAGATGGAAGGTCTGCCGAGCCACAACGACCTAATGACATGCTTGACTTCGACCACCACTCGCATCCCTCAGCTCCTGGATGTGATGGCCAGCAATCCGACTACCGCGACCCGGACACTGCTCTATGGGTATATGACTCTTCATTGGAGCTGCATTTATGGCCACCGTCCGGGGGTCTACTCCAACATGACCAACGCCGATGTCCGAAAGGCGGATACAACTGGCACTGCCTTCGGCTACCTGGTTCATGTGAGTGCTATTAATCAATGTATTTATTCTGGCAGTTATATGCATGATTGACATTGTATTGACACTCTCTATCTCTGTCATAACAGGTAAGTAACCACAAGACGGCCAACGCGTTCGGGGAGGCGCAGCTGTACCTCACCGTAGAAGAATTTGGATGGATGAAGAGGTGGCTGGAAATTAAGGGTACGCTGACCTGCACCCAGAGCCCTTTTGCGGGTATTGACATCGACAGTGACAACTCTGGAGAGGAGCACAGCCCGGCTCCCTACCAAGACTCCCTACCAAGACATGTCCCGAAGAGGGACCAGTCACTGGCCGAACACAACCCCTCAGACATGGGTGAAGAGAGGGTGCCATACTCTGCCCCAACTTCACCCACTGTTGCCAGTGATCAACTTGTAAATATGCAGTGTGTTGTTGTAATCAGTCCCCTTGTAAATACGTTATATCCTGTTTGAATTTATTTATTACTGTCAATATTACTGTAAATAAAGTTTGTTAAAATTACTAAGTGTTCTGTTTTTAATCCCACTATGGGTTTTCTTCTTTTAAGATCCCCAGGGGCACGATATTCTGGTTCTGGTGGTAGCATGTAGGTGTTTAGTCCGAGTGAGGAGTGCTCAAGTGTGGGATGATTTGTAAGGTAGAAGAGGGTAAAAAAAGTTAAAGTGTGAACCTCCAGCAGGGCAGGTGGTGCTGTGAAGAAGGCCGACTATGGGTGCCGATGGGCGGACGGCAAAGCACCGCAAAGTAGACCCCCTTTAAGTGTAGCCAGGGGCACGAGCAAAATCCTCCATGGAGGTTGGGTGCTGCTGCTGTGAAGAAGGCCGACTATGGGTGCCGATGGGCGGACGGCAAAGCACCGCAAAGTAGACCCCCTTTAAGTGTAGCCAGGGGCACGAGCAAAATCCTCCATGGAGGTTGGGTGCTGCTGCTGTGAAGAAGGCCGACTATGGGTGCCGATGGGCGGACGGCAAAGCACCGCAAAGTAGACCCCCTTTAAGTGTAGCCAGGGGCACGAGCAAAATCCTCCATGGAGGTTGGGTGCTGCTGCTGTGAAGAAGGCCGACTATGGGTGCCGATGGGCGGACGGCAAAGCACCGCAAAGTAGACCCCCTTTAAGTGTAGCCAGGGGCACGAGCAAAATCCTCCATGGAGGTTGGGTGCTGCTGCTGTGAAGAAGGCCGACTATGGGTGCCGATGGGCGGACGGCAAAGCACCGCAAAGTAGACCCCCTTTAAGTGTAGCCAGGGGCACGAGCAAAATCCTCCATGGAGGTTGGGTGCTGCTGCTGTGAAGAAGGCCGACTATGGGTGCCGATGGGCGGACGGCAAAGCACCGCAAAGTAGACCCCCTTTAAGTGTAGCCAGGGGCACGAGCAAAATCCTCCATGGAGGTTGGGTGCTGCTGCTGTGAAGAAGGCCGACTATGGGTGCCGATGGGCGGACGGCAAAGCACCGCAAAGTAGACCCCCTTTAAGTGTAGCCAGGGGCACGAGATTCTTGAGGGTGTGATCATCTTGGTTTAGTCCGTGGGGGAGTGCTTAAGTTCGGGGGCCCGGGGACCCAAGGTGCTCGAGGTTCTGGAGGTACATGGGAGGGATCCTGGAGCTCCTCAGTCCGTGTTTTGGGGGTCTTGGAGCGGCCACAGAGAGGTGCTTTTCCCCGGGGTATGTCATGGAAGTCTGAAATAACCTGTTTGCTCATGTCAGGGAGAGATGCTGGGGCTGCTGCGTCCGTGTTTTGGGGGTCTTGGAGCGGCCCCGAAGAGGTGGCTTTGTCGGTGTACGTAATGTAAGTGTGAACTAGCCTGTTTTCTCAAGGCAGGGAGGGATCCTGGAGCTCCTTAGTCCGTGTTTTGGGGGTCTTGGAGCGGCCACAGAGAGGTGCTTTTCCCCGGGGTATGTCATGGAAGTCTGAAATAACCTGTTTGCTCATGTCAGGGAGAGATGCTGGGGCTGCTGCGTCCGTGTTTTGGGGGTCTTGGAGCGGCCCCGAAGAGGTGGCTTTGTCGGTGTACCTAATGGGTAAGAAAGCCAGTCTACACAGGTCGTGAAATGTGATTGAAATGTACAGAGTGCTGTACATTTCAATCACTTTGAATGGGAGTGGTGAGGTGTGGATGAAATGGCCATATCTCCCTTAAATTCACAGCAACGTTACCCATCTTTCACACACTAATTCATGGGTAACAGAGCCATGTGCACCATGCATTTAAAGTAATGTTAGCCAGCTTTCAGACACTAATTCGTGGGTAATAAAGGCCTGTACATCTCCCTGTTTGAAAGGGCCATATCTCCCTTAAATTCACATCAAACTCACCCATCTTTCACACACTAATTCATGGGTAACAGAGCCATGTACACCATGCATTTAAAGTAATGTTAGCCAGCTTTCAGACACTAATTCGTGGGGAAGAAAGTCACCCTGGACGGGTCATCAAATGTGATTGAAATGGACAGATTCCTGTACATTTCAATCACTTTTAATGGGAGTCGTGAGGTGTGGATGAAATGGCCATATCTCCCTTAAATTCACATCAAACTCACCCATCTTTCACACACTAATTCATGGGTAACAGAGCCATGTGCACCATGCATTTAAAGTAATGTTAGCCAGCTTTCAGACACTAATTCGTGGGGAAGAAAGTCACCCTGGTCGGGTCGGGAAATGTGATTGAAATGTACAGAGTGCTGTACATTTCAATCACTTTGAATGGGAGTGGTGAGGTGTGGATGAAATGGCCATATCTCCCTTAAATTCACAGCAACGTTACCCATCTTTCACACACTAATTCATGGGTAACAGAGCCATGTGCACCATGCATTTAAAGTAATGTTAGCCAGCTTTCAGACACTAATTCGTGGGGAAGAAAGTCACCCTGGCCGGGTCGGGAAATGTGATTGAAATGTACAGAGTGCTGTACATTTCAATCACTTTGAATGGGAGTCGTGAGGTGTGGATGAAATGGCCATATCTTCCTTAAATTCACATCAAACTCACCCAGCTTTCACACACTATTTCATGGGTAACAGAGCCATGTGCACCATGTATTTAAAGTAATGTTAGCCAGCTTTCAGACACTAATTCGTGGGTAATAAAGGCCTGTACATCTCCCTGTTTGAAAGGGCCATATCTCCCTTAAATTCACAGCAAATTTACCCATCTTTCACACACTATTTCATGGGTAATAAAGCCATGTGCACACTGTATTTAAAGGGCTGCAGGAACACTTTACCCGCCTTGTAAACACCTTCTCCTGGGTAAAACAATCCATGTATTTCCGCCTGCTTTCCATCAGCACCCGCCAGTCATTTCAAACGGTTTCAAATCGTTTTTTCACTTTTAAAAACAGCTTTCTGCCCTGTAAATGATTTCTAATCATTATTACCGTCATGGAGGAGCTGCAGGGACACTTTACCCGCCTTTTAAACACCTTTTCCTGGGTAAACAATCCATTTATTTCCGCCTGCTTTCCATCAGCACCCGCCAGTCATTTCAAACGGTTTCAAATCGTTTTTTCACTTTTAAAAACAGCTTTCTGCCCTGTAAATGATTTCTAATCATTATTACCGTCATGGAGGAGCTGCAGGGACACTTTACCCGCCTTTTAAACACCTTTTCCTGGGTAAACAATCCATTTATTTCCGCCTGCTTTCCATCAGCACCCGCCAGTCATTTCAAACGGTTTCAAATCGTTTTTTCACTTTTAAAAAGAGCTTTCTGCCCTGGCAATGATATCTAATCATTATTACCGTCATGGAGGAGCTGCAGGAACACTTTACCCGCCTTCTAAACACTTATTCCTGGCTAAAACAATCAATGTATTTCCGCCAGGGTCACAGCCTGCTGCTGCTGCTGCTGCGGCGGCTGCTGCTGCTGCTCTCCCTCCCTAAATTCACATCAAACTCACCCAGCTTTCACACACTATTTCATGGGTAATAAAGCCATGTGCACACTGTATTTAAAGTAATGTTAGCCAGCTTTCAGACACTAATTCCTGGGGAAGAAAGTCACCCTGGACGGGTCATCAAATGTGATTGAAATGGACAGATTCCTGTACATTTCAATCACTTTTAATGGGAGTCGTGAGGTGTGGATGAAATGGCCATATCTTCCTTAAATTCACATCAAAGTCACCCAGCTTTCACACACTATTTCATGGGTAATAAAGCCATGTGCACACTGTATTTAAAGTAATGTTAGCCAGCTTTCAGACACTAATTCCTGGGGAAGAAAGTCACCCTGGACGGGTCATCAAATGTGATTGAAATGGACAGATTCCTGTACATTTCAATCACTTTTAATGGGAGTCGTGAGGTGTGGATGAAATGGCCATATCTTCCTTAAATTCACATCAAAGTCACCCAGCTTTCACACACTATTTCATGGGTAATAAAGCCATGTGCACACTGTATTTAAAGTAATGTTAGCCAGCTTTCAGACACTAATTCCTGGGGAAGAAAGTCACCCTGGACGGGTCATCAAATGTGATTGAAATGGACAGATTCCTGTACATTTCAATCACTTTTAATGGGAGTCGTGAGGTGTGGATGAAATGGCCATATCTTCCTTAAATTCACATCAAACTCACCCAGCTTTCACACACTATTTCATGGGTAATAAAGCCATGTGCACACTGTATTTAAAGTAATGTTAGCCAGCTTTCAGACACTAATTCCTGGGGAAGAAAGTCACCCTGGACGGGTCATCAAATGTGATTGAAATGGACAGATTCCTGTACATTTCAATCACTTTTAATGGGAGTCGGTGTGGATGGCCTGTTGAATCCGATTTTGAGCACTCTTTTCCCCGCATAAACTAGTTTAAATCACCGTTAAACACTTATTCTGTTGATGTCTATATAACCGACTTCCCGCTATGCATTAAGTCGGTTATATGGACCCTGTACACTAGGCATACCGCGGCCGGTAGTAAATGTCCAACCATTGTACCCTCTGGTCCCTAGGGTATGTAAGGCAAATGTCAGCCTTATGAACGGAGGTACCGTGGGACTTGCCCTTCCCATGTACGGGAGTCCGCTCAATGGAAATGCGATGTCAAGTTCCGATGTCAAGTTCCTGTCAGCGGCTAGACATATGTTACCAGTGTTTACCAGTGTTGCCAGGGGCATGATAACATCCTCCACTGGAGGTTGGGTGTTGCTGCTGTGAATAAGGCCGACTATGGGTGCCGATGGGCGGACGGTAAAGCACCGCAAAGTAGACCCCCTTTAAGTGTAAGGCAAATGTCAGCCTTATGAACGGAGGTACCGTGGGACTTGCCCTTCCCATGTACGGGAGTCCGCTCAATGGAAATGCGATGTCAAGTTCCGATGTCAAGTTCCTGTCAGCGGCTAGACATATGTTACCAGTGTTTACCAGTGTTGCCAGGGGCATGATAACATCCTCCACTGGAGGTTGGGTGTTGCTGCTGTGAATAAGGCCGACTATGGGTGCTGATGGGCGGACGGTAAAGCACCGCAAAGTATACCCCCTTTAAGTGTAGCCAGGGGCACGAGAAACATCCTCCACTGGAGGTTGGGTGTTGCTGCTGTGAATAAGGCCGACTATGGGTGCTGATGGGCGGACGGTAAAGCACCGCAAAGTATACCCCCTTTAAGTGTAGCCAGGGGCACGAGCAAAATCCTCCATGGAGGTTGGGTGCTGCTGCTGTGAAGAAGGCCGACTATGGGTGCTGATGGGCGGACGGTAAAGCACCGCAAAGTATACCCCCTTTAAGTGTAGCCAGGGGCACGAGCAAAATCCTCCATGGAGGTTGGGTGCTGCTGCTGTGAAGAAGGCCGACTATGGGTGCCTGATGGGCGGACGGCTAAAGCACCGCAAAGTATACCCCCTTTAAGTGTAGCCAGGGGCACGAGCAAAATCCTCCATGGAGGTTGGGTGCTGCTGCTGTGAAGAAGGCCGACTATGGGTGCTGATGGGCGGACGGTAAAGCACCGCAAAGTAGACCCCCTTTAAGTGTAGCCAGGGGCACGAGCAAAATCCTCCATGGAGGTTGGGTGCTGCTGCTGTGAGGAAGGCCGACTATGGGTGCCGATGGGCGGACGGTAAAGCACCGCAAAGTAGACCCCCTTTAAGTGTAGCCAGGGGCACGAGCAAAATCCTCCATGGAGGTTGGGTGCTGCTGCTGTGAGGAAGGCCGACTATGGGTGCCGATGGGCGGACGGTAAAGCACCGCAAAGTAGACCCCCTTTAAGTGTAGCCAGGGGCACGAGAAACATCCTCCATGGAGGTTGGGTGCTGCTGCTGTGAGGAAGGCCGACTATGGGTGCTGATGGGCGGACGGTAAAGCACCGCAAAGTAGACCCCCTTTAAGATTCCCATGGGCACGAGATTCTTGAGGGTGTGATCATCTTGGTTTAGTCCGTGGGGGAGTGCTTAAGTTCGGGGGCCCGGGGACCCAAGGTGCTCGAGGTTCTGGAGGTACATGGGAGGGATCCTGGAGCTCCTTAGTCCGTGTTTTGGGGGTCTTGGAGCGGCCACAGAGAGGTGCTTTTCCCCGGGGTATGTCATGGAAGTCTGAAATAACCTGTTTGCTCATGTCAGGGAGAGATGCTGGGGCTGCTGCGTCCGTGTTTTGGGGGTCTTGGAGCGGCCCCGAAGAGGTGGCTTTGTCGGTGTACGTAATGTAAGTGTGAACTAGCCTGTTTTCTCAAGGCAGGGAGGGATCCTGGAGCTCCTTAGTCCGTGTTTTGGGGGTCTTGGAGCGGCCACAGAGAGGTGCTTTTCCCCGGGGTATGTCATGGAAGTCTGAAATAACCTGTTTGCTCATGTCAGGGAGAGATGCTGGGGCTGCTGCGTCCTTGTTTTGGGGGTCTT